>NC_087205.1:104902098-104978322 GCF_015104395.2 Macrobrachium nipponense | reverse complement strand
AAAAAAATACTTTTTTAAAAAATTCACCATAAATTGAAACATTGTTCTAGAGACTTCATATTTGTTTCAAAATTAAGATAAATGATTGAATATTACTATACTGTAAGAGTTTTAGCTTACAATTGCAGTTTTCGACCATTTTGGACAAGTTAAAGTTGACCGAATGTCGAATTTTTTTATATATTTTTTTCTATATGCAAATATTTCGAAAATGAGAAAAGCTACAACCTTCAATTATTTTTTTGTTGTATTCTACATGAAATTGCACACATTTTCATATATAAAACTCTATGAAAAGCCTAATATGAAACAGAGCAAATATTCCGAGAATGCTACGTACGCATTTCAGAGATTTGTGACGGAGAATCCGCGCACGGAGGGAAGGAAAGTTTTTTTTTTAAAAATTCACCATATATCTAAATATTGTGCTAGAGACTTTGAATTTGTTTCAAAAGGAAGATAAATGACTGAATATTACTATACTGTAAGAGTTTTAGCTTACAATTGTGTTTTTTGACCATTTCGGTAGAGTCAAAGTTGACCGAACATGATTTTTTTTCTATTTATCGTGATTTATATGCAAATATTTCGAAAATGAGAAAAGCTACAACCTTCAATTATTTTTGTTGTATTTTACATAAAATTGCGCACATTTTCATATATAAAACTTTATGTAAAGGCTAATTTAAAATGGTGCAAACATTACGACAATCGCACGTATGATTTTTTCGGAAGTTACCGTGCGGACGTGAGGAAAATGTTTTTTTTTCATAAATTCACCATAAATCGAAATATTGTGCTAGAGACTTCCATTTTGTTGCAAAATGAAGGTAAATGATTGAATGTTACTAGAATATAAGAGTTTTAGCTTACAATTGCGATTTTAGACCATTTCGGTAGAGTCAAAGTTGACCGAAGGTTGAAATTTTGGCACTTATCGTTATTTATATGAAAATATTTCAAAACTGATAAAAGCTACAACCATGGGTTGTTTTTAGTTGTATTGTGCATGAAATTGCGCACATTTCTATATTTAAACTTTATGTAACGGCTAATTTAAAATGGTGCAAACATTACGACAATAGCACGTATGATTTTTTCGGAAGAGTTACCGCGCGGACGTAAGGAAAAAGTTTTTTTTCATAAATTCACCATAAATCGAAATATTGTGCTAGAGATGTCCAATTTGTTGCAAAATGAAGGTAAATGATTGAATATTACTAAAATATAAGTGTTTTAGCTTACAATTGCATTTTTTTACCATTTTGGTAGAATCAAAGTGGACCAAAGGTTGAATTTTTGGCACATCGTTATTTATATGAAAATATTTCAAAACTGATAAAAGCTACAATCATGAGTATTTTTTTGTATTCTACATGAAATTGTGCACATTTTCATATAGTATAATACTTCATGTAACGGCTAATTTAAAAGGGTGCAAAAATGATGTCAAAGTGACGAAATAATTTCTGAGATGTGTCACTGATACTTTTTAGTGCGATAAGAAAGAAATTCGCGCTTGCACGCTTGCGCGCCTGCGTAACGATCGTAAACAAACCAACACCTTGATCCGTGAACTCCCATGATCCCCCAAGGCGCATGATTCAAAAGTTTACGGCTGGTAGGCCTATAAGTATTTTTCCGCGAATTTAAAAAAAAAACTTTTCTGTCAACGTAAAATACGTCCAATCGGCACCCAACAGACAATTTATCTCAACGTAAAATACGTCCAATAGGCGTTTAAGGGTTAAGGTTGCCGGCCGGAACCCTTATATATGGGGGTATAGGACAAAAAATGCAGTCATGAAAAAATTCATGGAGCTTCATATGGCAATTGAGAATACATATACGAAATATTTCGTCAAAATTCCTCTTACTATCATAGTTACAGGGTAATTAGTAAACATAACTCAATAAGCCTAAAACATTCATCCGTACAGGAAAATGCAATATTTCTTCTGTTATTGTAAATTTTGATCATTATTGTCAAAGAAATTGTGAGAAATGGCATCTGTAGAGATTCCGTGGGTCACAGAGGGGAGTATCAAGTTCACCCATGATTCAGTGTGAGCACAGACTTCAAGTATAGTCTACACGTTCGAGTTTCACCTCTGACATTAGCTTGCTTTTACATATATTTCTCTATGTTTCGGCAAGAATTTCACCATGCCAACGAGGAAAAGACAAGGAAAACATCTCGCTAACATAGAGACGAAGAAAATTCGCTCTAATATGATTACAGAATATCATAATATATGCGATATTAGCGTAGTTAGTGAAGAGAGAGAGGGAGGGTTGCGTAGTAAGTAAACGCCCCCGTCTTGCCTGAAGCACATGTCACTGTTCCCCAAGCTACGATCTTTGAGCAAAGGGATCTTAATTTATGATAAATAACATAGTTTTGGTTTATTAATACCCAACAAGGAATATGAAATTCATATTAATCATGATTTATTAACATTGTCTTTGTAAAAAGAGAGTACAACTTCGAATTTCACCTCTTGACATTCTCTTGCATTTACGTTTGTTTATTTTTGTTTTGGCAAGAATTTCATCATGCCAGACGTTATACACCAAACCGTCTTTCTTGGGTTGGTTCTCCTGATAAGCCTAATGCCGACCGCACACCTGCATCCTCTCTACCCATGTATCTGGAACGAAAACAAGATGGCGATGCACACCTCTCCCCGCAGGAAAAGGAGCACAATTAGTCATAATTACTTCCCAAAGCACATCCAGATACGTACATCAAAGCTTTGGATTACAGGCAATCCATATGAATATATGATATTCCAAAGCACAGGTAACGAATTAACCGTACCTTAAGAGTTTCTGCACCTACGACTTACTACATGATGAGTACCTCGATGTTGAAATCATCGAAAAAAATATCAGGGCGTTTATCTGCTTCTTGTGATATCCAGGAAGTCTCGCAGCATGAGAAGGCTTCTTGTTCACATCCCTGGAATCCCTAACAACAAATTGAAAACAACAGGGGGCAAACTAAACCGGCTTTAAAAGGACGGAGCAAAGCACGTCCTCACTTAAAGGCAGTAAGAAAATAACTAACGGGGTCACGAGTTAATGAGGGGTATGTGGGTGGCTCCACATGTCTCATGTCTCATGACAAAGCACAGATGCCAATAGTCCCTTGCGTACACAATTATTTTAAACTTTACCGGTTTCCAGCTGGAGCTGAGTATTTATCCTAATGTTAAGACCGAAGGTTTGTTTTGTATATGAACAACTACCTTTTGCTAAGTTACAGGGAGAAGGCTACTTATATGTCTGGACTTCTAACAAGAGTTATCCTTGGGGAAGTAGCAATTATCAACATGTAATTTGACAATCTATTCACTGCACCTTGCACAAGGATAATTATTTGGTTAATTTTTCACAACTGTCCTTCTTACTTCGATTATTGGTGGCAACAATAGGAATCTACATTCCCCACTTAATTTATCTACTATTCCTCAGCAGCAGTGAATTATAACTAAACTAACAAATATTTTACCTCATTACAACTCATTACCTTTATGCGAATAATTTCCAACTCTAAATGAAGATTAACTATATGCAATACTACTCACCTTCAGTTGGATTTGGTAACACAGCTTGCAGGATGCTTTGACGAGCATCCCTCACCTGGCTGCCAAACAAAGCGGCTGACTCACTCTGTATCAAAAAGTAACTTGTTATGGTATGGGTATCAAAGATACAGAGAAAGGATAAATCAACACAGTAACGTATTTCCTGTTACAATAACTCAATTTCAATTTTTCTTACCTTAAATGAATTGGGTAGGGAAACTTTCTGAAGCAGAACTCTTAGGGTAGTCAGAGCCTCCTCAGTCATACTAACATGCCCCTGAAAAGAAAACATTATAAAAGTTCAAAATAAATTGTAAAAGGCAACAAATTTTATTAATATTGTACCCAGTGTGAAAGGTCTTAAAAATAATGATGCCCTGATCCAGAAGTTTAATCAGAGACAATGTGTTTGGGGTATGTAGATACTTTAGATTTGAACTCATAGGATTCTGCATGGCCAGGGGTAATGACCAGTATCGGTAAAACTTTAAAAGGTAAGCCTTTACAGGTGAGGGATCTTTCAACTCCCAAGACAGACCATTCATGCCAAAAATCTACCAGAATGTTGATAGGCCATGCCTTCTTGTTATGTATTTATAGAAATGGCCGTTGAGATTTATCTTGTTCCTCCTGGGCTAATTGGTTAGCTGCTGCTTTGATCCTACTCTGGATTGCATTTCAATAGAACAGCAGTGTTAATGTCTTTCCCTGCTTGAAAACCTGTTAATAAATGCTCTCTGCACCATTTTAATCCACAGCACAGCAGTTTCATCACCAATGAATACCTGCTATAGAATATATTTTGCTCTTTTGTAAGTTTCCTGATGGTGTCCAGAAACTCAACTGCTTCTTGGCTGGTAGAAATGCCTCTCATATAATCTTTACATTTTGCATTCGCTGAATCTGCAGTCTGCAGAGCTAATTCCTTTGCTTTATAATATCCTTAGGGATTTGCATAAGGACTGGCCTTTTCTCAAATCCTATGAAAATGTATCTGGATGACATTTTTAGTCATCCTGCACCCACAGAAATGTATCTGCTCCAAAAAACAAGAAAGAGAATGATTTCACAGATGAAAGATGCGTATCTGCACCTGCCAGGGTAGCTGTACCAAAAGCTTCAAAAAAACACCCAAAGAGATGAACAAATAGATTCTCATATATCATAAGTACTGAGGCTGTAGTTGATTATCTTAGAATATTCTTATTTGGAAATGGACTAAAGGGGGCAAACTCCCAGTCAGTTAAGGATACTGCAAACTAAACCAGCTTTAAAGAGAGAGAGAGTAATCACATCCTCTCTTAAAGGCAGAAAGAAAGTAAATGATGCGCTCATGGGATGCCCAAGGCATTGTGGTAGCTCCCATATACACCATGGGCAAGCACAGACGCCAATAGTTCCTGGATTACACAGGTTTTTTATTAATTTTACCAGATTTACAGCTGGCACTAGAAGATTATCCTAAAGTTAAGAATAATTCAAACTTTATGGGTAGAGCTTTGATGGCTCAAGTGTAGGTATATACACTGCTATCAACCAATGGCAATACTAGGAATGACTTAGCTAATCACTTCATTCTGTTTTGTGCATAATGTCCTTCAGACGGGATGCGGGTAGGCTCCAATCATATAATCACTGGGTAGGTATATACAAAACCTTATTTCATCATAAAAATATCATATTTGTATATGTGACTTACCCAGTAATTATAATGTTGATTCCACCTTAAGGGGGCTGGCTGGCTAATGCCATTTTTTAAGGACAGGACTTTGATATTCATACCACTTAATGAAGTGCCTTTGACCATCGGTTTTGTGACGCCAAGGCAATTTATCCCGAAAATAACCATTTTTCAAATTCTATCTCCTCCCTTGATATTTAATATTAAGACCTGGGATTACTACCATATATAGACCTGATGTAGACCTCCATTCGAATGAGGAGTTTTTTTTCTAAAAGTCATTTTTTTGCTAGATATGAATTTTTTATTATGGTAAAATAATAAACCCTATAAATCTGGAAAAAAAATAAAAAAAAAAAAAGATGAAACAAAAATGGGAAAAAAGGGCTTGATTTGATTGTTCTATAATATCTTTCTGAGTTATATACCAAGTTTCAATGTTATAGCTTTAAAACTAAGTGAGAAAATAGATTTTGAAGATCAATAAGTACAGTTTTAAGATACGGGCATTCAAAGTTTTCCTTCGTATTTTTATTAAGACAATGTTAACAAATAATGATTATTACGAATGTATATTGGCTCAATCTTGAATAGTCAGTGGGATTTGAGAAGGTATCTATTTGCAATCCTATATACAAATATGAGAGCAATTTTATCATATTGCATTACTCTGACATCTAGATTCCATGGAAAACGTTTGTAAAAGCATCGGCGCATGTATCAAGTTCACCAACAACATTGTAGTCTCTCTTAGACACTTTGTAGTCACCACTGGCAACTCTGCGTCGGCCGCTAGCCCAGCGACTGTCGACGCTTTCGCCTGTTCAAACTCTTGTAAACGGCTTCATCCGCTTGCTTTGAGCTTACCAGCCACTGACTTCTTGACTTTCTTGCTGATTGGGCTGTGACAGTCCTAATTCGAAGATGAAGAAGAATTTACTCTTCTCTTGCCCAAAGGATCAATCACGAAATCCCGTATCCTCCACCGCTTGACTGGTACACTCGGTGACGCCATTGAACTTAGCTATGACACCATCTAGAGGAAGAAGACAAAGAAGAAGACGAATCACAACTTTTCTTTTTGTGTTTCTTAGCAATTTTCACCTCTAGATCCTGTTTATTCTTCATTACTGTATGTCCCAATGAGTCAGAAAGTGTATTAGGTTCTGGAGGCAGCCAAGTAGATCGAGAATCAGTAGTCTGTGACGTCATGACTACCGCCATTTTGCAAGCGGTTTTGGCTATGACGTCATCACACTTGATGGAAGCGTGAGGCTGTTTATAGTACTCTTGCAGCCAAGATCAAGACCCAACCTTCTGTGGCATTTCTACTTTACAAGGATGTGACAGTCCTGGCTCGAAGATGAAGAAGAAATTATTCTTCTCCTCTTGGCACGAGGATCAGTCCCGAAGTCCCTGATTCTAGCCTTTTCCAACTCATCACAGCAGCCAAACTAGACTAACTTTCCATCATTCACTTGTTCGACAATTACAACTACTTCTTGTGCTTTCATAAAATAGGGATGTAACAATCCTGGCTCGAAGATGGAGAAGAAACTTCTCTTGGCTCGAGGATCAGCTACGAAGTCCCTATTCTTCCAGGATTGGCAGGAGAACGCAATGGCGTCAAAGCCAGTCACCTGAGCTTGTTGACGCCTATGCGGAAGGATACAGAGGAAAGACTTGTGTCTTTTCCATAATGTGACTTATATCTCCTAACGCTTGTAATTTCTCTCAAAAATAACAATGTCGAAAATTGTATTTTTCCTAACTATACAAACCTGAGGTCCTTTACAATAGGAATGTAACTTGCGGCAGCTGGAACCAGTCGTAAGCTTTGAACAAGGGAGTTCGGTAGTTAACTGCTTGTCCGACAGTGCGCGCACCGCGCGACTGGGAGATGAAGATCCACTTTGCTTTAGGGCCAGGAAACGCAGAGTGAGGGGTGGCATGAGGTATGTGTAAAGGACCTCAAGTTTGTATAGTTAGGAAAAATACAATTTTCGACAAATTGTTATTTGTTACGATACGAATACAAACCATCGGTCCTTTACAATAGGAAGACTCACTTCTTGGTGGGAGGAATCTGAGTCTTAAGAACAGACTGGTGTTCGCCCAACCTTGGTTCCCTCCCTGGTCGTAAGAGCAGAGGGAGGGATCCTAGCCTCTGCCCAATGATCGGGGTATGTACCGCAGGATCAATGGTCAGACCTCTGGACCCAAGTAATAAGAGGGAGGCAAGCGTACCTCTTAAAACTAGCAAGCAAGAACTTGTTCCTATTGCAAGAGGCAATATGAAGTCATGGGTTTGTCTCTTGTTGGCTTCCACTTTCCCTCCCCTTGTTGGGGGAAGTGGTGGATATTCGCTCCTATCCCTACTGAAAGGGATAGGATGGGGCTCGGTCGAGTAGCTCACCTGCATCGTCTACTGTTCCAGCGTAGTGACGACCGCGTAACTCTGCCCACAGGTAGAGGGGGAGAAAAAGATGGGGAAGAGAAGCCAGTCACACTCTCATTCACTCATCCATTCATGCAGTCACACAAGGATGCGATGCTGTTCGGTCCGCTCAGGTGCTGGATAAGCTACACAACGTGTTGAGCAGCCACCACGGGTCCTAAGGAACAAGTGTCCAAGGACCTGTGGGCTATATCCTGAAGGTAGAGGGAGGTGCATGTGGTCTGGACCAGACCCCTGCCTTCAGTACCTGCGCCACGGAGTTCTTGCATAACACGAAGAAAGGACCAATATCTCTGACTTCGTGGGCTCTTGGATGAAGGGTACGGATGTCGTCGCTACCATCAGCTTCGTATGCCCTCCTGATCACCTCACGCAGCCAGAAAGAAAGTGTGTTCCTGTAACTTCTTCTTGGTCATCCCGGTGCTAACGAAGAGGTGTCAACACTCAGACCTGAGGTGTAGAGTTTTCTTCAGATAGAGCCATCGCGCCCTCACAGGACAAAGCAGCATCTCCTTCGCATCGAAGGCAGTGAAGTCCATCAGGGAGGGGATTGTGAAGGACTCGAACTGATCGGCAGGGACCGAAGGATTCCGAGTCTTCGCTACAAAGTTCGGTACAAAATCGAGCGTCACAGATCCCCATCCCCTGGATGCTTGACTTCGCAGGAAAAGCCATGCAGTTCCCTAAGAGGAAAAGAAGGGAATAGTCGCTCTGACCTATCCCTCTTCTCGACATGATCTTCGGTGATGTCCAGTACCCATACTGGTCTATCCATCTGCAGCGAAGTGTCTCGCATTCTCGAATCCCATTGCAGCGAAGTCTCTCGCAGTTTCGTATCCCCCTGCGGCGAAGTCTCTCTGTCTCCGTAGTGGATAGGACACCGACACTCCATGGTAGGTGTCAATGGTATGGGTACTGGGACAAGCTAGTAGGACGAAGTAATGATTGATCTGGAACAACCAAACTAAGTCCACAGAGTAGCTCGCAACTGACTTGGGCGCTTTGACAGCTGCCGACTGACTGCGTTCGGTTGTGTGAGGCAAGCTGTCCAAGCATCCGAGCAAGACAAGTGACCTTCGCCTTTAAAGGGGTATGCCGAGAGACCATACAAATCATCTATTTGTTTGCCACCGATGCTGGACGGCGAGGTGATGATTCTCTTAAGGCATGTGCCCAACAGGCGAAAGTCAATTGCCTTCTAGAGACCGAGGTCCCTGATGGCAAGACAGAATTCTCATAGTAGTTGAATCTCAGCTAAGGAGAAACAACACTATGTGCCGTTGAAGACGAAGGTGGAAGGTGAATGACCCCTACGTCTTCACAGCCGAATCAAGAGAAGTAATTCTCAAGATTCTGAACCTGTGCTTAAAAAGGACTGAAAACGCTAAACCACTATTTCATTGCTGTTCGGAGAGAAGTCATAGTTGCAATGAAAGCGGGGCGCTTTTCAGTAATGAAAACACAGGGATGTACTGCCTGAAGAACTGCTTCTCATGGGCTGATCATCATCTTCTTTAGGTTATCCAGCGAGGATAATATACTTAAAGTAGAGCTGGCAGGGCGGGGAACAGGCGATGTCTTCCGTTATACATCTGTAATTCGGGGTGAACAATGAACAATTGCACACCTACGAATACAAGATATTTTTAGTAGACAACTCAGATGCCTGAAGAAATCATTCTGCATTATTGCAGGGGTGCAATGCAGCGGGAGACTAGGCTACAGACTTCTGTTACCGTGCGGTAAACAAGGAAGATGATAGAGTCTATTGGGAGATATCTCTGTCTGAAAATTCTCGCAATGTCCAAGGCGATGCAGTAGAGATGGTCATTCATGTATGCGAGAATCCCAGTCAATCAGAGACCTAAGTCTGTGATTGTCAGGCAGAGATATGGTTCGGTAGTCAATCATTGTAGAGGAGAGAGACATAAACCGCCCGTTCATCTCGGTGGCTATCGAGCTGCAGGTCTGGACCAGCGGCTTCTTGTGGAGAAAAGCTGGACCAAGGAACGGAGCATCGGTATTGTGTCAGGGGAGCTGTTATGAGAGCTCCTCCCCTGCCTACCAGCAGAACCGGTAGGCTGGGAGGACTGTGGTGATCATCAACCACGGTGATGGTCGAGTTGCTGGTCTGGACCAGCGGTTTTCCTGCCTTCAGGAGATCACTGGCGATCGAGCCGCAGGCCTGGTCGTGTGGCTCTCCTGGGGAGAGCGGCTAGACCGAGTGCAGCAGCAACGGTCCCAACGGTGATCTCCCCGAGGTCGTTGTGCTGACAAATCAGCACAATGACCTCAGCAAAATTCCTCTGGATCTCAAGAGTGACCGCATCTTGAGAAGTAGGACCATCAAGCCCTTCCAGCGAGAGCGATTCCAAAGACCCTCCTCCTTCAGAGGGAGGAACAGAGGCAGACCCCTCCCGGTTTCCTCCTGCCACTTGTGCATACGACCTGGTCGGTCCGAGGACCATGCCTGGCACGTAGGGCGTCGTGGCGGGATCGTGAGGGTGCGCCCCTCACGATCACTCCTTGTTATCTCGCCCTTCCCGGTGTAACCCGAGTAAGTTGGAGGAACAGGAGAGGAAGACCTGATGCTCCCCCCTCGCTCACCGGCAGAACCGGTGTGCTTGGGGGGGGGGGGGGGGGGGGGGGTGGGGGGGGGGGGGGGGGGGGGTCCAGGCGATCACCAACCCGCGGTGGCGATCGAGTTGCAGGCCTGGTCGTGCCGCTCCCCTGGGGCGAGCGGCTGGACCGAGAACAGCGGCCCCAGTCCCGTGCGTCAGGGGAGCTGCTGCTGGTCCCCTTATCCGTCCGGTCCCGGTGGGAGTGGCGGTCAGGGGACCTGCAGAGACCACTGTTGCGATGGAACCTTTGCCCGTTTTCACGGCGCATCGAACCGCTGGAACCAGCCGAGGCTGGTTCCTGCAATCGAGGGGACCTCTTACCAGCCTCCGCCCGTGGTCGGTCTAGGACCGTCACAGCAACACTGGTAACCAGCTGGTTGCTACGAGAGCGATCGCTGGCCTAGCGAGTCACCTGAGCGGCTCTTGCCAGCCTTCTGCTCCGTGCCTTGGTCCTGGCGCCGAGCGAACTCGGACGTCTGGGCCTTGGCTGCATGGTCGCCCGCGGGCGCCCATACACTCAGTACCTCTCACGAACGAGAGGCCGAGCCGGAACCTGGTGTAGCGGCAGCGCCCCTACACCAGGCGAGGAAGTACCGGTGTTATCCGGAACTCCTCTGGTCCCCGTCTTCTTCTTCCTTACGGAAGGAGAGACAGGCCCTGCTCCCGAAGGAGCAGGAGGACCAGCAGGACCTCCCATCCCACCGGAGTGAGACGGGCCCTTAGAAGTTTCCAAAGGAGCCTTCTTAGGGGTGAAGGAGGAGCCTTCTTCTTCCTCGGCTTGAAGCCTTGGGAGTTGAAGGGGAAGAGGCGGCAGCAGGCGACAAAGACGACGGCGAAGACGACGACGACACCTTCCTCTTCTTCTTCTTCTTCTTTGTCAGCTCCCTCAGGACAGACGTCAAGTCCTCCATCCAGGATGGAGCCGGGGCTGCTGTTGCCGAAGCAACAGGGCCCGGCTGCACCTGTCCGGAAGGACCAGCGTCTGGGGCAGCAACACCGCAGGCTGGAACGACGTCGGCAGGTGCGTGAACAGCAGCAGCGGCAGGTAAGGCAGACGGGGCAGCAGCCAGCGACATCCTGGGTACCGGCGGCAGATCCAGGGGCGAGCTCTTTGGGCAACGGAAGACCGGGGCTGGCAGCACGAAGAACCCGAAGGGGAAGGCACGCCCCTCCTCGGCACGGCAGCGATCGGGCCCTGCACAGTGGCCGTTCGCGCGCGCGCGAGGGGGGAGGGGGGGGGGGGGCACCCCGAGTGAACAGAAGACTACGAATACAAATGCATGTCGGGTAACGAGCGCCCTCCTCTACGCTCGATGGATCAGACGAAGAGAAGGACCTCGAAACCCCCCCCCCCCAAAAGGGAAGGTGCCAACCACGGGAGCTGAGTAGGGGGCAGGAAAGAAGACGCAGTGTCCGAAACCAAGGGAGTAGCAGAGAGCTTCCGACGACTCCTTGGCAGGTCTACGCTCCTCCCCACCCTCGCACAGAACCCACTGCATCTCCGACCAATTACACAAATGTTACAAGGCTCGGGCCGAGAGCATTCACGCCCTCGGCACCGAGCGCAAATGAGGATCAATCTTCGGAAAAGAGCGGAAGACCCCACACTTGTGGCCCTCCACCCCCGGCCACACTCTACGGTTGATGGGGGGGCGCGGGGATAGCTCCATGTCCGATGATCCATTAAATCAATGTAATAAAAGATGAAAAAGACAGTACGTACTTACAATTCACTTTCAAACACTGACAACCCAGTTGAAAAATTCACAACAAAAGCAAAGCATACGATGATGAAGCGGGCAGAGCGATGATGAACACGTCCTCCACACACATGGCCAAATGCAAAAGTGGTTCTTCACCTCCCAGTCGCGCTGCGCAAGCACTGTCGGACAAGCAGTTAACTACCGAACTCCCTTGTTCGAAGCTTACGACCGTTCCAGCTACCGCTAGTTACCTTCCTATTGTAAAAGGACCGATGGTTTGTATAACGTACCGGAACAAACCTGCATGTTAACCGAAACGAGGGTAAGCAATCCTGTTGTTCGGTGATAATGACCACCCTGAGTGGTTGCCAAACAATACCACTAGACAACTCAAAGTCAAAACCAGAAAATCTTGTGAGGTCCGAAAGGCTGTCCTGAGTTTCAGGTTAATTTAGAGAATGTATTGTTCATCTCGGTCACACACTAGAGGAACTACCTTACAGGTATGCATCTATTACTCAGACTCTTGTTGCAAGGAGAATATACAAGTATATTTATAGGCTCCTGTTAATCAAGCACCAGCCTAATTCTTCTTCACTTCAAAAGAGAAACAGAATAAGGACTGGAAGCAGACCTTCATTCTCTAATGAAGAGAGCAAACAAGAACCTATCACAAAGGGTGGCTTCCACGGTAATAACAAGACACTGAAGACTACTAGTTCATGCTGAACTGGTTGTTCCCAAAACGGGAACGCTGGAGATATGGAGCTCTGACTACTTAGTGATATCCATCCTGAACAAATGAACCTACATTCGGTGAGATCCTAAAATCGAACTAGGAACATAGGCTCTCACATCTGAACTCTGGGGAGTGGACTCCATAGAGTTCCTCTTATTCCCTCATCCATCTCATTGTAACCCAGGAAGTAGAGGGAAAAAGGCGAGGAGGATCGTTACGGGCTGCTCTGAGAGTCCATGCTGGCATTGTGATGGCTTAATCTTCAATAATAACAACAGAGGAGGACTGACCATTCTTGCCCCCTCTTTACCTGTTTTATCACGGTGTACAATAAATTATATCCATCTAAAATGCACCAAAAAATGTTATGAATGGTGCAAGGTGACAATAAAACAATATCTAAAGATGGGTGACACAAACCCTTCACCAATACAATATGCTTTAAATATCACTTAGGGCAAGCTTATCACTTACTGGCCAATTCGCTTACCAAACAAGTTGTAGGAATAGAATCAGGTTATTAAGTGATGAGTGTCTGTACACATTACTGTATTCTCACAGTAAAATAGATTAATCTGTACCACATATATACCTTTTAGACCAAACTAAACATTTTCAGTTCTCTTTACAACATTTCTGACAGAGGCAATGCATCTACAAGTTCACAGAAATGGCAGAAAGCTCTAAAATATATTCATTTAATTATTGATGAAAATTATGAAGTCCATGAACTCAAAACATGCAAATTTGATGGTCAACTGTATTTCCTGTCTAGTATAGACTATAAATGCATACTGAGATGAAATAAGATAGTCAACATCAGCAAAGCACTTACCTCACAAAAGAGTTTAAAAATATTGATGTTCGGTATAATTAAATCTAATTCCATTAAAACTCTAATTAATTTTAAACCAGGTCGACTGCACAGCTTCCCGCTTACTAGTCTGTGGAAAATACAAACCATTATCAGTTTAAGTCTTGGACAGATGCACAACAAGATATATTATGGAGATATATTTATGAGAGAAAATAAACAAATCCAGCCACAAAATATTTGAAAGCTTTTAACACTTATCAAAAGGCAAAATAAGTATAATCAACATACAGGCAAGGATAATGATGGATTACAAACACCTGGTGCTTGCAAAATTATTTCACAGTTATTTTGCCATCAAAATGACTGCTTTTACCAAATGGACACAATACCTATTCAACTACTATTATCTACAAATTTTGATTCATACAAATTCAAGAATAAACTGGCAATATTAGGACCAATAATTGACAACCATACAGATACATATTATTTGTCTATAGAGTATATCAAAATTTAATAATAGACAATTCAAATGATCAATTGCACTCATACATCCAAGGTGGTTGCTTATGCATACATAGAGCAGTCATAAAAATGTGTAGTGACTATAGGCTAGCCTAGGCTATGCTACCTATATGCCACCTAAAACTCCTACTGTAAACCTGGCTATGAAAATATTAATCCAAAGAAACAAGAATTATCCATGTTGTCTTTTTATAAAAAAAATACCCAGTGAAAACGAAATAGCCAAAAGATATAATACAGTGGTACCTCGAGATACGAAAGGCTCAACTTACAAAATACTCAAGACACGAAAGCTGACACGAAAAATTTTAGCTACAAAAGCTAGAATACAGTGGTCGGGGCCTCGCAATACGAAAGGCCCAACTTACAAAATACTCAAGACACGAAAGCTGACACGAAAAATTTTACTGCTCTACATACAAAAAGTTTTCAAGATACGTAAGGTTTCTGAAATTCCAAGATTCGCCCGATAACAATTTTGAAACTTGCGCCGCGCGCCGCCATCCTAGTTCTAGTAGACTCGCCACCATCCTCCTGCTCTCCCATTGGTTCCTGATGCTAGCCAAGCCATGAGATCCTTCTCTCCTATTGGACAGCATCCCTCCCATCATGCATCTTACGTGGTGGCGTTCCTTCGCTCGGCCACTTCGCACCCGAAGCTTTATTGTACACATGCAGCATTCGTTTGGTCCAACAATTTCGTTTTGTATCGTAAATTCGTTAGTGATTTCGTTGTGCTACTTTATCGTGTTGTGAGAACCTAATTAGTATACGTACTACATACGTAACTTAATTACGTACAGTACATATAGTCATGGGTCCCAAGAAAGTTGCTGAAGTTCACAGAAAGAAGAGAATGCTTTCTATGGAGACAACGATGGAGATAATAAAAAAGTATGAAGCTGGCTTGCGGTTGAGTGTGATCGCTAAGGAATACGGCCGAAATCCGTCCACGATAGGCACCATCCTTATGCAGAGGGAAGCCATCAAAGCAGCTACACCTTCTAAGGGCGTGACTATTTTGTCCAACAAGAGGAGCCATGTGCATAATGAAATGGAAAGGCTGCTTCTTGTATGGATCGAGGACAAAGAAATCAATGGCGATATGATAACCGAGACAGCAATCTGCCAGCGATATTTTCGGCGATTTGATTGCCCAAGCCGAAGACGAAGGTAGATAGGGGACATCAACGGCAACCCCAGAGTTCAAGGCTTCTCATGGGTGGTTCAAAAAATTCCGTAAACGGACTGGCATCCATTCAGTGGTGAAGAAATTGAAATTACGTAAAGTATAAAAAATAAAAAAATGTAAAAATCAAAAAAAGACAAAATAAATTTTATTTTAAGTTTTTTGTAAAGTTAAGTGTTACAGTTTTGTTAATATGATTTGTAAAGTTTAGTTTGTTTTTCTGACATTTTTTTATGTGTTTCGTAAAGTTAAGTGTACGTATCTGCCGTTTGTCCTCCTCCTCCTCTGCCGCCACTTTCGGAGATAGCCTCACTCGAAAGGTAAGCTTCCACATTTTACGTTACAGTAATAATATTTCTTGTACACTAATATACACTTCATTTACAGGTTTTGCATTTTTATTCTTAATTTAGGTATTGAATGGTCCAAATTGTTGTAGTATTTCAGTGTTTATAGGTCAATTTAGCTTTATTATGAAATTTACTGGGGTGTTTTTGGAGGGCTTGGAACGGATTAGCCATTTTACATGTAAAATGTGGTCCAAGATACGAAAAACTCATGATACGAAAGGCGCCTCGGAACGGATTAATTTCGTATCTCGAGGTACTACTGTACTTTACTAAGCAAAATATGTCACTGAAGAACTCTATCACTGTAGCCTAGCCTAAAATAACAATTTGTCGAAAATTGTATTTTTCCTAACTATACAAACCTGAGGTCCTTTAACAATAGGAAGGTACTTAGCGGCAGCTGAAACGGTCGTAAGCTTCAAACAAGGGGGTTCGGTAGTTAACTATTTGTCCAGCAGTTGGCGGTCAGCTCAACTCCGAGGAGAGGAGTCACTTTGCTTTAAGCCCAGGAAATGCAGAGTGAGGGGTGGGATGAGGTGGGACTATGTGTAAAGAACCTCAGGTTTGTATAGTTAGGAAAAATACAATTTTTGACAAATTGTTATTTGTTCCCATACGTATACAAACCCTTGGTCCTTTAACAATAGGAAGACTCGCTTCTTGGTGGGTGGAATCTGAGTCTTATGAACAGACTAGTGTTCGTCCTACCTTGGTTCCCTCCCTGGTCGTAAGAGCAGAGGGAGGGATCCTAGCCTCTGCCCAGCTGATAGGGGTGTGCGCCGCAGGATCAGTGGCCAGACTTCTGGACCAAATTTATAAGAGGGAGGCAAGCGTACCCCTTATAAATAGCAAAAGGCAAGAACTAGTTCCTACTTCAAGAGCCAAAATGAAGTCATGGGTTTGTCTCTTGTTGGCTTCCACTCCCCCCCCTTGTTGGGGAGTGGCAGATAAATACTCCTATCCCTACTGAAAGGGATAGGATGGAGCTCGGTTGTGTAGCTTACCTGCATCAGCCTCCTGTTCAGCGTAGTGACGACCGCGGCCCTCTGCCCACAGGTAGAGGAGAAGAACGAAGGAGGAAGAGAAGCCAGTCACACTTTCTTTCACTCATCCATTCATGCAGTCACACAAGGATGCGATGCTGTTCTGTCCGCTCGGGTGCTGGGTAAATCACACTTGTTGAGCAGCCACCATGGGTCCCAAGGAAAAAGTGTCCAATGACCTGTGGGTAATATCCCGAAGGTAGAATGAAGTGAAGGTGGTCTGGTTGGTCCAAACCCCTGCCTTCAGAACCTGCGCCAGGGAGAAGTTCTTGTGGAACGCAAGGGTTGGACCAATACCACTGACTTCGTGGCCTCTCGGAGGAAGGGTACGGGTGTCGTCACTACCATCCGTATCGTACGCCCTCCTGATCACCTCACGCAGCCAGAAAGAAAGTGTTCTTGGAAACTTTTTTCTTGGTAACCCCGGTGCTAACGAAGAGGCGTCGACACTCAAGCCTGAGGTGTCGAGTTCTCTTCAGATAGCGCCATAGCGCCCTCACAGGACAAAGCAGCATCTCATCTGCATCATTATCGGTGAAGTACTTCAGGGAGGGGATCGTGAAAGACTCGAACCGGTCATCAGGGACCGAAGGATTCTGAGTCTTTGCTACGAAGTTCGGGATGAAATCGAGCATCACGGATCCCCATCCACTGGAATGCTTGACGCCGAAGGAAAGACCATGAAGTTCCCCTACTCTCTTCGCCGATGCCAGGGCCAGCAGGAAGAGGGTCTTGAGGGTCAGATCTCTGTCTGATGACTCTCGAAGTGGCTCGAAGGGTCTGAGAGTCAAACTCCTAAGGACGAGAGTCACATCCCACTCCAGGGCCCTGAGTTCCCTGGGTGGGCAAGACCTCTCGAAGCTCTTCATTAGGAGGGAGATCTCAAAAGAGGAGGAGATATCCACACCTCGCACTTTAAGGACTAGGGCCAGGGCGGCTCTGTGTCCTTTAACTGTAGAGATGGAGAGGAGCTTCTCTCGGCGACGGAAGACAAGGAAATCTGTTACCTGCTGAATAGAGGCTCTGAGAGGAGAGAGATCCCGTCCACAACACCAACCACAGAAGATGGACCATTTCCCCTGGTATACAGCTGCAGAGGACTGTCTGAAGTATCTGGCCATCTCTGTTGCTGCGCTGGGAGAAAAGCCTCTCGCTCGCAAGAGATGGTGGATAACAGCCAGCCGTGAAGACAAAGGGACTCGACGGACCGGTGGTACCGTTCTACGTGTGGCTGGCACAGGAGGTTGTGCCAGGGGTGAATCTCTCTCGGTAGTTCGGCGAGCAGAGACAGCAGGTCCGGGTACCAAAAGGCTTGAGGCCGTTTGGGTGCCACCAGGATCATCCGAAGATTTGTGGTGATCAGCGCCCTGCTGATCACTTTGCGAATCAGACAGAACGGGGGAAAGGCGTATACGAAGAGGTTGTCCCACGGGTGTTGATGAGCATCCTCTGCAGCTGCCCATGGGTCCGGCACAACCGAGTAGAAAACCTGGTGTTTTCTGTTGTGCCGGGTGGCGAAAAGATCCACGACTGGACGCCCCGACAGGTTGAAGAGCCTTTCTGCCACGTCTGGGTGAAGGGACCACTCGGTTCCTATCACCTGATCCTGACGGCTGAGCTTGTCGGCAACCACATTCCTCTTGCCTGGAATGTAGCGGCCTGACAGGGGCTGAAGCAAGAGCAGCAAAACCAGGTGGCAGCGTCACAGCAGGCATCATCACCTCCGGCAGCGGCGCCTGCACAGCAGCTGTCGGGGTCACCGGGGCTACGTGCTGGTTGTACACCAGGTACGGCGGAGCAGTGTAGCCAGGCATGACACCGTCGTGGTTGTCGTCCCAGCGAGTACCAGGCCCGGCCGAGCTTGTCCCCCATGGCAAGCAGATCTGAGGAAGGAAAAGTCGGGTGAGTCAGTGGGGAGGTTTCCCCTCGCTCGGGTTGGGGGCAGTTCCCACCCCCGAGCGAACGGATGACCCTGAATACAACTGGATGTCGGGGTACCTCCCCCCCTCCACGCTCGACTGATCGAGAGAGGAGAGGGAGCGAGATACCTCCCCCAAAGGGAAAGGAGCCATACGAGGGAGCTGAGATGGGGGGAAGAAAGAAGAAGACATGTTCATGACCAAGGGAGTAACCGGAGAACCTTCCGATGACTTCTTGGCCAGCTTACACGGCTTCTTCCTCCGCCCATAGCGCTCCCACTGCTCCTCCAACCACATAACACATACATCACATGGCTCAGTGCGAGAACATTCTCGCCCTAGACATCGAGTACAAAATTCACGAGGATCAGCCTCCACAGAGGACCGAAAGGCCCCACACTTACGGTCCTCCATGCCAGGGCACAATCTGCGGCTGATGGGGGGCGAGGGGGTCTCTCCGGCTCTCGGGATTCCATTATCACTTACAAAATTCACTGAGTATGAAATACAAAAAACAGATATGTACTTACGCAGGCTTTGTACATTCACACTGAGTAAAAGAAAAAGAGAAACAGCCTTCATGAAGTGAAGAAAACAGAGCATACAACTGAAGCGGGCAGAGAGGCGAGCAACGCGGCCGAAAGCAAGTGACTCCTCTCCTCGCAGTCGAGCTGACCGCCAACTCCCAGACAAGTAGTTAACTACTGAACCCCCTTGTTCAAAGCTTACGTCCGGTTCAGCTGCCGCTAAGTACCTTCCTACTGTTAAAGGACCAAGGGTTTGTATACACAGTGGGGCATCGCTTATTCACGGATCAGTATTCACGGATCCAGTTAATCACGGGTTTTTTCTTGGACCGTTTCTCATGTTACATCACTGGTATGAATCGCTGCATCACGGGTTTGTTGTGTTGCGTATGCGATGTTTTTCGGTAGGCTAACCCTCGGCCGTGGTCCGATAACTACCAACATTCATTTAAAGACTCATATAATGATATTAACTGACAATAAAGGTAATAAAACCATTCTCACCTAATATATTATTGTCCTATCTTCGAAATAAATAGCCTATTCAAGGTTTATGTACGACGTTCATTGGTAGGCTAAGCGTAGTTGCAGTGCGATAACCACCAACGTACACAAACATTCACATTATGATATTAATTGACAATAAAGGTAATAATAAAAACCATTCTTACCATATATTATAGTCATATCTTCATAATAAATAGCCTATTCGAAGAATAATTCCACATCATTGCACTCAACTTATCGTCGGAGTGGCCAGCCACAAAATGTAAGCATATACCTTTACCTACGAAAATGGTTTATGTATACGGTTGCGTTCAAAGCGACATTTTTTGTTTTGATAAACTTTTAGAAATTTTAATAGTAGTGGTAGGTGTAATTACAGTAGTAACAACATTAAGGCTAAAATTAATTCGAACTTCATTATTATTTTGGCAGTATTCGTATATAACTTCTCTGAACAATGAAGTCATTACAAACGCTATTTGTCTAGATTTATCGTAAGTATTGCTGTTTGTTATTGGCGACGAAGCGTAAACGAAATACATAAAAGCATTTTTTACCTTAAGGTTATCGTCGTATCTTCATTAACATAAAAAGGCATTTCGTGGAGGTAATTCCATATCAGTGAAATCAATTTTATCTATGCGAGGCCAGCCAGCCGGACAAAATGTACGTACGTATATGAAAATCAAATTATGGTAGCGTTACAGCAAGATTATCTTTCGAAATTTTTATAGTACTATTCATGCTACGTAGTAATAAGTTTGGAATATACGTAACATTAATTTTCAATACAAAATATCATCGTTATTTTGGTAGTGAATAATAGTTTAGAATTATCATACATACACTGCATTGTTATGGGTTTGTGCCAGTGATAAACAACCAAAATAACGTTCTCCTTTAAGTCAACGCGTTTAGGAAAAACATGACATAGAATCGACTTTGCGACTTCGTTCACTTTGATATTTTTAACGATACAATAACTATCATTTGTACTACTAAAACCATCTTCACATAAGTAATTTTTCGTAAGATATGTGTTGTTACAAAAGCTAGCTTATACATAAAAGGCTTTTATAATTTAAGTCACCATATACATATGTACCCAAACTCATTGTGGGAAATTTACTACTGTTTCCTCGGATATTGAAATACTTTAGCATCATTCAAACACTTTAATAATATAATGCATAAATACTAGGCTATACATATTTACATCGTATACAATTACTACATACAGTTTATATCACATACTTTTATATACAAAGTTAACAGTTATATACACATACTTTTATATACAAAATTAATCATATGAGTAGTGATCAGACGACAGCTGTGCACTGGACTACGTACGTACTACTTGGAGATAAAACAAACAAAAATTTTGTTGTTGTTAGTCGCCGATAGATTAACATTTTTCCAGAGATTAAAGAGCTGAATTTTGGTTTTGAAGGTATGTCAACCGCGTTAGTAAATAGATATCATCTTCTAAGGAATTTTTTTTTCTCTTCTTTTTGCGGAAGAATCTTCAAGCCATTTTGCATTCAAAGTAATGAGAAGGAATCATTCTATTCTTCATGAAATCAGTAAAATACTTACACTAATAATAAAACTAAAACTACGTACTGTATGCAAAAACACATACATCATCGTTAGCTTCATGTGTGTAAACGTTCATTCTAAGAAATTACAGAGTAGTATAACTAACACCTGATTGGTTGGTTGGTAGCCATGGAGATCTGTTATCCAATGACTGCCCTCTGCTTCTGTTCTATTTAAAGACATACGCCATGGATGGCACTAGGTTTGAACGTTACCATGTTCGTGATTTTCTGACTGCTGACGGCAAAAATTACTCAATTATTTTCTTTATATAATTATTCCTTCGTGAAAACAATAATATAATATCGCGGTTGACATACCTTCAAAACAAAAATTCAGCTTTTTAATCTCTGGAAAAATGTTAATCTATCCCGGCGACTAACAACAACAAAATTTTTGTTCGTTTTATTCTTCAAGTAGTACGTACGTAGTCCAGTGCACACCTGTCGTCTGATCACTATTCATATTATTAACTTGTATATAAAAGTATGTGTATATAACTGTTAACTTTGTATATAAAAGTATGTGTATATAATGTTTAAATTTGTATATAAAGATGTATATAACTGTATGTAGTATTGTATACGATGTAAATATGTATAGCCTAGTATTTATGCATTATATTATTAAAGTGTTTGAATGATGCTAAAGTATTTCAATATCCGAGGAAACAGTAGTAAATTTCCCCACAATGAGTTTGGGTGCATATGTATAGTCTAAGATGACTTAAATTATAAAAAGCCTTTTATGTATAAGCTAGCTTTTGCAACAACACATATCTTACGAAAAATTACTTATGTGAAGATGGTTTTAGTAGTACAAATGATAGTTATTGTATCGTTAAAAATATCAAAGTGAACGAAGTCGCAAAGTCGATTCTATGTCATGTTTTTAACTTTAACGTATAGTGGTATGAAAAACACCAGTGTGTCGTAGCGATGCGTCATCAATATAGTGGTATGAAAATACCACATGGTGTTGTAGCGATACGTAATCACAAAGTACAAATCCTTTTCCACCGGACCATCCTCAGAATTTTACGACTCTTCAACTTCAAGATCGATATGGTAAAATATATTATATAGTCATACTATTGTTAAAATTCACAAGTTGAACTGCAAAACATTATTATTTTGATTGTTATGTACATATATTTTTGTGTTACGGAATGTTTGTTTTGAAAATAATACCTATTAGTGAACATATGGTATTAATTGTCCCAACTATTTTATTATAGTGATCTTAATTATCTCACATTCATTTAACAGTATTATATGATATTGTTAAGATACAATAAAGTTTGTTCATACTTACCTGGCAGATATATATATAGCTGTATTCTCTGAAGTCCGACAGAATTTCTAAAACTTACGACACACGTAGTGGGGAGTTAGGGTGGTTAGTACCCATTCCCGCCGCTGGGAGGCGGGTTATCAGGAACCATTCCCATTTTCTATCAGATTTCTATCTCCACTGTCTCCTGAGGGGAGGTGGGTGGGTACTAAAATTATATATATCTGCCAGGTAGTATGAACAAACTTATTGTATCTTAACAATATCATTTTGTTCATGAAACTTACCTGTCAGATATATATATAGCTGAATCCCACCTTTGGCTGGTGGGAGAGACAGAAAAAAGGATTTTAGAAAACATATAAATGTATATGATTGACATCTTGGTTCCTTACCTGTTAGCATAGCTGACTTCGTGATTACTGTCACCCAAGCCTGCTTCTGCTTCACTAGAGTACCAAACAAGGTAGTGACCTATGTAGTTGGTGCGCTCTAGATGATCTGTCAACGGGGACGGGACCACAATGTGACTAGACCATGACCATACTTCCGAGGGCAACGAGGCAAAAAACCACCACCTAAGTTAGCCTAACAACAAACTCCCATATACCAAAGGCTAAAGGAAGGGACGACTGTACTCGGCAGCCGACCCTACAACCATAAACATACAAATATTAAAAACTCACCTACCCTTTTCTATGGGAAAGGATGAGTGCTACCTCCTGCCCCCAAATAGTGTCTGCGGCGACGTATGGTCAGGAGAGAAGTAACAGCTTATCTTTAATAGGTCGTTTCTCACCTCCCGTAGGTAGTGAGAGGCGAACACTGAGTTACTCCTCCAAAAAGTAGCACTTAAAATGTCTTTAAGAGCCATGTTTTTCTGAAAGGCTATTGAGGTCGAAATAGCCCTTACTTCGTGCGCGTTAACTTAAAGTATCTTCAAGTCACTGTCTTTGCAAGAAGCCGTGCTGCCTCTTTAATGGTGTTTCTTAAAAAGAATGCCAGTGCATTCTTGGACATGGGCATGTTTGGTCTCTTGACCCGACACCATAAGTTCTCTGCAGAACCTCGGCAATCCTTCGTTCTACGAATATACTCTCTAAGAGCCCTAACAGGACACAGGACTCTTTCTGGCTCTTGACCAATGATCTCAGCCATACCCTTGATCTCGAATGTTCTAGGCCACGGTATTGGAAGGGTTTTCGTTTTTGGCCAGAAACGACATATTCAAAGAGCAGACTGCATTATGCCCTTTGAAAACCGACGTGTTTGCTGATAGCCTGTATTTCGCTAACTCTCTTCGCCGTCGCCAGAGCAGTCCAGGAATACAGTTTTTCTTTTTCCTTCGTCAAATCTCGTAGAGACGAAGATGAAAGAGGTTCAAAACGATTTGACATCAAATATTTTAGGACCACATCCAGGTTCCACGAAGGTAGCTTCGGTAGTGGTACCTTGGTCGTCTCGAAAGATCAACTGATCATGGAGGTCAAAGACATCTATGGCGAAAGACTTACAGATAGAACGCTTCTGTAGCCTTGAATAGTTGACACTGCCCAAACTTTAGATCTTGTTTCAGATAAAGCAAGAAGTCGGCAATCTGGCTCACAGAGGTAGTGGAGAGGAAACTCCTTTCTCTACACCAACGGCTAAAGGCTGCCCACTTCGATTGGTAAAACAGCGGATTGATGATGGCTCTCCTGCGGCGCGGGTGGCGATTAGCTTTAGACCAATGATTTCGAAATAAACCTTCTCGCTCTGGCCAACTTTTGGATAGTACTGATACGCACAACGTCAGACTCAGGAGGGCGAGGTTTTTGTGGGTACCTCTCGAAGTGGGGCTGTTTGAGTAGATCTCTCCTTAACGGAAGAAGCGAGAGATCTCGGATAATCCACTAGGTTAGAACATCACCTATGGAACCAGATCGCTGCGGGCCAAAGGGGGCGATTAAGGTCAAAACCTCGTCACATCCGATGCGCAAATTTTATCATCACCTCCCCAGGATCTGAAGGGGGGAAAAGCGTTAGAGATCAGGGCCGGACAATCCCATAGAAGGGCGTCTACTGCTACTGCTCCCGGATCGAGAACCGGGGGCAATAAGAGAGTTCTGCCGTCCTGATGTGCGAAGATGTCCACTAAGGGACATCCCCAAAGGACCCCCCAGTTCCTGGCATCTCTTGAGTTGAGAGTCAGCTCTGTCGGCAATAACTGTCCTTGTCGACTGAGGAGATCTGCCCGGACGTTTCTCGACTCCAGGCAATATCTTGTCAATATTGTGACTTTCTCTCCTTCGGCCCAAAGCAGGATCTCTTCTTTTGCTAGAGAAAAAGGGAGTCGAGAGTGTGTTCTCCTTGGTTTCTAAGTATGCAAGGGCTTGGTGTGTCCGGTTGATCTGAACCACACGACGGGAGACTTTGTTCTGGAAGAACTGCGAGCGCTAATTGAACCGCTGGCCAGCTCTTTGAAGTTGATAGCCAGGTACCTGTTCCCTCTCCAGGTACCTGGACAAATTCCTCCCCCCCTAGAGTGCTACCCACCCGTGGAGGACGCGCGGAGAACAACACCAGGTCGGGGTTCTGAAGCTTGGGGATACGCCTATGAACAAGCTTCCCACGGATCGCAGCCACCATCTTAGATGTTCTCACACTCTTCCGAGATGTTTAACTTCATGTCGAAGTTGTCTTTTTCTGTCCAGCTGTCCGAGCAGAAAAGAAAATGAAAGAGGTCGGGAGGTGTAGCCTCCCCAGGGGAAACAAACTTCTCCAGCGAGGAAAATGGTCCCCAGCAGACTCTCCATTCCATCACCGAGCATGGAATCTTTCCCTAGAAAGGCTGACCACTTTTTCTATGCTTGTTGCTGACGGTTCCTGGGGACGGAAAAAGCCCGACAAAGCCACGGATCCCATCTGAATCCCATGATACCACGATGGACTGTGTTGGGTCAGATGTGACTTCTCGAAGTTCACCAGAAGTCCAGGGACGCAAGCTAAAGACAGGAGCGTCTTCAAAATCCTTCAGGCACCGGGTCTGCGAGGAGGCTCGTTGAGCCAGTAGTCTAGACTAGAGCGAGATTCGGATGTTGGAAAGCTGGAGCCACTTCGCCACGTTCTTTCATTAAGATGGTGAAGATAAAAGGAAGCGTACTCAGTCCGAAGACAAAGAGCCTGAATTTGAAAGACCTTCCCTTTCAATACGAACCGAAGGTCACGTCATCGATTGGGGATGTATCGGGAGTGAAAGTAGGCGTCCTGGAGTCGAGTGATTACATCCAACTCAGGGTCTTAAGGCCCCGAGACACTGACTGAGGTGTCTCCATCTTGAACCGCTCTGCTTCTATATAAATAGGTTAAAGACGACTTCATCCAAGACGGCCGCCACCCTCCGATTGGTTCGGTACAAGAAACAATTGTTGTAAACATACTGCGTTGCCAGGTCTAAAACCTGTTCCACTGCTCTTTTCTCGAGCATCGGCTCGAGCAGGTCGAAAAGAATCTTTCGCTTTGTTAGCGGATACGATGGGGACAAGTCCCTGGGAGTGGAAGTCCACGGGGGCGGCTTTATGAAAGGATCTTGTACCCTTCTCTATGAAGTCGAGAGACAGGTGTCTGCCTCTCCTTACTCCTCCGGCCTTCTGGCAAACACAACGCAGCCTGGCTCATAACGGTGGACTGGAAGGCCGATCCTCACTTCTTACCCCTAGAATTGGAAGGGGCTCTACCTCTAGGAAAGGCTTCGTCCTCGAGGAGACGATCTAGCGGAAGTCACTCCACGGAAAGGGCTTCTGCTTCTAAACTGTTGCGTTCCTGACGACGTTGAAAGGGCCAGCCGGACGTCTCGAAGACTGAGGCCAAAAAGGTCTTGTGTGGCTTTCTCTGCGGGACTCACTGCCAGATCCTTCACATAGCTTGGGGGAAGCGGATTGACTCGAGAAAGGGAGCATTACAAAAGTTCTGTCCTTGAGAGGGAGAGACAGACTTAAGCCGCGAAGTTGCTAACGGACCGTTCTAAGAACCCCCTGCTGAAAAATGAGATGCCTAATCCTCTGATCCCTCCCTGACGGCCTTGTCCATGCATGACAATACACTGGACAGCCCCCAAGCGATCGAGTCAGGCTTACGAGAACTGGTGTCTAGGGCTCCAAGACACCAGTCTAAAAAGTTGAAAACTTCTAAAGGACCTAAATAGTCCCTTCAAAAGGATGGTCCAGTTTCGGAAGTCGTCCAAGAGAACCTTAGCCGATGCCTAAAAAGGGCCCTCCTTGAGTGCATCCACCCACGTGGCGACACTCACCTGGAAGCCGCCGTAGGAACCTTCAATCCTAATTCCTGCCGTCTCATACCAACATCCCTGCCTTACCGCTAAGTCTAGACGGAGGCAGGGCGAAAAGATAGTACGTTCCTTTTGCTTTCTAGACTCCACCAGGCGTTTAACTTCCGGAAATGACAATTTGTCCAACAAAAATTGCATTTTCCTAACTATACAAACCTGAGGTCCTTTACAATAGGAAGGTACTAGCGGACTGGAGAGGTCGTAACTTGCGAACCAAGGGGTTTCGGGTAGTTAACTGCTTGTCCGACAGTGCCGCCGCTCGCGGCGCGACTTGGTAGGTAAAACCCAAAAAATCACTTTTGCTTTTGCCCAAGCAAAAACTGCCAGAGTGAGGGGTTGGCATGAGGTGGGGCTTATGTGTAAAAGGACCTCTAGGTTTGTATAGTTAGGAAAAATGCAATGGGACAAATTGTCATTTGTTCAGACACGGGCATACAAACCTTCGTCCTTTTACATAGGAAGACTCACTTCTTGGTGGGAGGAATCTGAGTCTTTTGTGAACAGACTGGTGTTTCGCCCAAACCTGGGAATGCCTCCCTGGTCGTAAGAGCGAAAGGGAGGATCCAAGACTCGTCCGATTGATCGGGGTGTGCACCGCAGGATCAAGGGTCAGGACCTCGGACCAAGTACTAAAGAGAGGCAAGCGTATCTCTTCGTACAGCAAACAAGAACAAGTTCCTATTTGCAAGAGGCAACATAAAAGTTATGGTTTGTCTCTTTTGGCCATCAACTGCCCCCCCCTAGTAGGAGGAAGTGGTGGATATTCGCTCCCATCCCAGTGAAAAGGGATAGGATGGGCTCTGTCGAGTAGCTCAACCGCATCTCGTCCTATCAGACAAGGTGATGACCGGTTATCCTACCCACAGGCTGGTAGAGGGGGAGAAAAAAGATAGGAAGAGAAGCCCGTCACTCTCTCATTCACTTATCTATTCTTACAGTCACACCAGGACTCGATGCTGTCAGCCTGCTAGGGTTGGGTTAGCAGGACCAATGCTGAGCAAGCCACCACGGGTCCTAAGGAAAACGATTCCAAGGACCTGTGGGCCAATATCAAAAAGGTAGCATGAGGTGCGGTGGTCTGGTTGTACCAGGACCCCTAGCCTTCAGTACCTGCGCCACGGAGAAGTTCTTGTGTAACTCGCGGGAGTGTACTTCTAGGTCATCTTGGTTGCTGACGAAGAGCTTCAACACTCAGCCTGGGATGTCGAGTTTCTCAGAAAGAGGCGGGGTGGCTTCACAGTACAAAGCAGCATCTCCCTCGCATCGAAGGGGTGAAAGTCATTAGGAGGGGATGTGAAGGGACTCTAACCGTCGTCAGGAACCGAAGGTTCAGAGTCTTCGCTACGAATTCGGTACGAAACGAGCGTCACGAATCCCCATCCACTGGATTAGCTGGACTTGCAGGAAAAGTCATGCAATTACCTCAGAGGAAAAGAAGGGAATGGTCGTATGACCTATCCCTAGTCTCGACTCTTCGGTGATGTCCTGTACCCATACTGGTCTACCGTCTGCAGCGAAGTTGTGTTCTCGGCTAGTGGATAGGACCCCGGACACCAATGGTGGGTGTCGATGTATGGGTACTGTGACAAGCCGTTAGACCGAGTGAAAAAGATTGTTATGGAACACGAAATAAGGCCACAGCGAAAGTTCGTGAACAAGACTTGGCGCTCTGACAGCTGCCGACTGACTGCGTTTCGGTAGGAGGCAAGTTGTCAAAGCACCGAGCAAGTTCACGTGACCTTCGCCTTAACAAAGGGCTAAGCCAAGAGACTAAAACAAAATAATGTGTTCGTCACCGATGCCAGGAAGGCAAGGTGATGACCTCTCTTAAGGCATGTGCCCAACAGGCGAAAGTCAATTGCCTTCTAGAGACCGAGGTCCTATGGCAAAGATATCGCCTAGTATAGTTGATTCTCGGCTAAGGGAAGAAAACAACACTATGTGTCGTTGAAGACGAAGGTGTGTACAGAAAATGCAAACATAGTCTTCACAGCTGAACCGAGAGAAGGATGCTCAAAGATTGAACTGTGCTACAAAGGACGAGAACGCTAAAAACGGCTATTCATTGCTGTCCGGTGAGGACGTAGTTGCAATTTAAAAGCGGAGCGCTTTTCAGTATGAAGACAGGGAAATACTGCTGAAGATACTGCTTTCTCATGGGCCTGAAAATTAGAAGTAGAGCTGTTCAGGTCGGAGAGTAGGCGATGTCTTCTACATATCTGTTAATCGGGGCGAGCAATGAATATGCACAATAACGAATACGAGGATATTTTGAAGACAAACTCCAGATGTCTGCAAAAATCATTCGCATTATGCGGTGAGATGCAGCGGTTTGACTAGCACAGACTTCTGTTACCGTGCGGTTAAACAGAAAGAGAAGAGCCAAGAGATATCTGCTGTTGAAAATATCCGGCAATGACGAAGGCGCTGAAATTCGCGCGTCACAGCAGTAGAGGCCTTCAGTATTGCGAGAATCCCCGTTAATCAGAGACCTAAGTCCATGTTGTTGGGCAGAGTACGGTTCGGTAGTCAATCAAACAGGGCGAGAGAGAGACGTAACCGACGTGACATCTCCGAGGACCTAGCTGATACTGAGCGCTATCAGGCCAGCTCAATACGCCGTAGCTATCGGTGACCTCATCCTGAGTGCCAGGTAATCCATTATTCCTGAAGGAATGCAGTTCGGCTAGAAACCATCGAGCATAAAGAAATACGGCTTGAGCAATTATATTTAAACCGAACGGATTCGGTAAATACAAAGCTGATTTTGGTGTTTGTTCAGACAATACCAAGTTATCTAAAATCCGAAAAATGAATGCGGGAGGTTGCAGGCAACCCGAGTTGCAGGTTCAATTTAAGATACATTCGTCTCGAGTCACAAACCGGAGAGCAACTACGGTATGCGCTACCCCCCGGACAAATTCAAACTGTTAAAAGAATCATGTCCGAGAGGGTAATATACGTCAGTATATTTGTAGGGTTTCTGTTACACGACATCATCTAAATTATTTTCCCCTGGCGGAAGGAGAATAAGGATTGGAGATCGACCCGCCTTCGTTCCTCTAGTCAAGGAAGAGTGACGGAGAAGTCTTCCAAAGGAAAGCTCAATGGTGAACAGAATACCGAAGACGATTAGTTCAAGCCAATAAGGGAAGTTCCCGTCCGTCTTCTCTATCCAGGTTAAAGTACTGTGAGATACTCTTCTTTCGCAGCAGTCTTCTTCAAAATGCTAGAAATTACAGGAATTCGAGCATAAGCGAGGTTTCCCATTATCGGTGTTTTGAACAATTATCGGGGATTCTCGCTTCACTTTGGACCGTGCGTCTCGCCTAAGTGTTTGGAGATCGTAACAACTCGAAAACACTCTGAGTGCGCTAGAAATTCCGTAGAATTCTAAAGCCACGCTGCGAAACCCCCACCGAAGGTCGTTCAAACGATATCGGTGGTGGTATTCTCGATTTCCGTAGGAATCGAGAAAGGGGCAGGATCTCCTCCTCAACGACCGGGGGGCTTAAGTCAGGAGGACCCGAAAGGTCCCCCCGGTAGCCTTAGCGGGCAGCCCTACGTGGGATCTTACAGAGAATCGTTGTAGGGATCCCTCCCCTTTCGCTCGTAGCAGTAAGGAGAGAGGGAATGGTGGGAGGATGGATTTACTGGATCGCCTTCCAGCGGTAACTAGCAGTTGGCGAAGAAAAGGAGCAGCCACGCCGCCTCTCCGAGCTGGGAAAACGTAATCGTCAGGAGCTAACGTTTTTCCCCGAGTGAGGGGTTACGAACTCATACTGGAGGTAAGGGTCTGCCGCCAATGTTGAAAGTCGTCTGGGTGGGGCTGACGACACCTGACAGGAGAAAGAGAGACGATACGTCCTCCGACCATTCCAGTCTCGTCGAGGTCGAAAATCAGGAGGACCGAACGGGTATTTAAATACGGTGTCCGAAGACACGTTTAGAAACGCCTCGGTGCAGTAGAGGAGGTGGAAGTAGCTTGTTCGACCGGCCAGAAACTGAGAGAGCCTTATTGTCCGGAGACGAGAGACTACCTTGTTCAACACAGTCGGCATAGTCCGATCGCGGCAGGACCCACAGTCGATTGTGTTCCCTCTAGGCCCCAAAAAACGACTCGAGCCGAGGACCGGGGCCTCTTGGTGGGGGCGGAGATCCTTCCCCGAGGCGTTGTGCTGACGAATCAGCGCCTATAACCTCGGCACAGTTCCTCGGATCTCGGAAGTAGTAACCAGCATCTTGCAGAGTGGGACCCGTAAGCTTCGAACAAGGAGCATATTCCGAGAAACCTTCCTCTAAGAAAGGGGGAACATGCGACATCCCTCTCGGTCTTCCCCATCCACTTGCGCATTAGTCCTGGGCCGGTCCAAGAACCGTGCCGCACGTAGGGGTCGGGGTGGATCATGAGGGGCGCACACCTCAGATTCATCCTCAAGCCTGGCCTCCTCCGGTGTTAACCGAGGAGGTTGAAGGTACGGGAAGAGGCAGACCTGACGCTCCCTCGTCGCTCGGGGGGCTGGCAGAACCAGCGGCTTGGAGGGCTGCAGGCGATCGTCAACCCGCGGTGGGCGATCGAGCTGGCAGGCCTGGTCGAACCGTTCTCGCTGTGGAGAACGGCTGGACTGAGCACCAGCAGGCCCGATCTCGAGTTCAGAAGAGATGGTGCGGTTTGCCGTACCCGATCGCTCTCTGTGAGAGCGGACGGATCAGGCGACCTGCAGGCTCCTACTATGGCACAGTGAGACCGGTGATGTCCTCACGGCACGTACGTCGCTGGTCCAGCCGTGGCTGGCACCGGCGAACGGGAGACCTCTTCCCAGCCTCAGCCCGTGGGCCGGTTCGTGGACCGTCACGTCACCGGGTAGCCAGCTGTTCGCGCGAGCAGTGAGAGCTGGTTGGTGAGTAGTCGCGTGAGCGGCTGTCACCAGTCTTCAGCCCCGTTTGCCGTGAACCCTGACGCTGAGCGGACCTCAGAGGTCTGGTTCTGGCTTGCACGGTCGCTGTAGGCGGAACGTTACACGCGGGTACCTCCCGGAACGAGAGGCCGGAGACGGACCCGATGCAGTGAGACCACTGGATCACCAGGCCGAGGAAAGTACGGTTGTTAGCCGCGTAACCCTTCTGGCCACGTAGTCTTCTTCCTGGCGGAAGAAAGAGACGGGCCCCGCTCCCGAAGGAGCAGGAGGACCAGGGTGAAGGAAACCCTCCCTCCCACGAGGTGAGACGGGTCCCGAGAAGCTACCGAGGGAGACTTCTAGGAGGGAGGGAGGGAAACTTTTCTTCCCGGCTGTGAAGCCTTAGAGTCGAAGGGAAGATGCGGCAGCCGACGCCGATGAAGAAAGATGAAGACGACGACGACGACACCTTTCAAGCCTTTCTTCGTCAGCTTACTCAGGCACAGACGTAAATCTGCTATCCAGGGCGGAGCCGGTGGCTTGCCTGTAGCCGAAAGCGTACAGGGGCCCGGACGCACCTGTACAGACAGACCAAAGTTGGGGTAGTACAAACACAACAGGGACGACATCCAGCAGGTATGGGGCATATCTAAGGAAACCGCAAGGCACAGCCAGCACAGGCATCGTAGGGGACAGGCCAGCGCCAGCAAACGGCAGGGACAGCCAGCGCAAGCAACGGCAGGGACAGCCAGCGCCAGCAACTGCATGGACAAGTAGCCAGAATCGGAAGGTACGGAAGGCGGCAGACCGGAAAACACAGGAAGTGGAGCAGCAGCCCAGCAACATCCTTGTACCGGCGGGCAGGTCCAGGGGCGAGCTCTAGGGGCAGCGGAAGTTGTCGGTCGCTGCAGCGCGGCAACCACGAGCGGCGGCGGCACGCCCCCCTCTCGGTACGGCGAACGGCACTTCACAGCGGCTGTTAACAAGACTGTACCAGTGAGGTGGAGTAACAGGTGGGGGGACTTCGTCACTGGAGGCGTGGTCACCCCTGCATTGGGTGACCGCAGTAGAGCCCGACATAGAACCGCAGACCTGGACACTAGCCCGCCATGCAAAGGGAAGGACGCCCAATACCTCACCAAGGTCCACCCTCGTGCAGTTAGCACCGGCGGAAATAACAGTAGTAGCGATGGTTCGGGGGGTGATCTCTATCGCTGTATACCCTCGCGCGGGGGTGCTGAGCCTCTCCGATACGAGTGGGAAGGACCCCGAATAACAATTGATACATCGGGCCACCGAGCGCCCTCCCCCGCGCTTCGACGGATCGGGCGAGGAGAAGAACGCGATTAACCTTCCCCCCCCCCCCCCCCAAGGGAAGGGCCATCTGTGGAGCTGAGCGGGGGGGGGGGGGGGGGGGGTTCCGTTCCCCACCCCAGCACAGCACCCATTTACCCAAACAATAATGATAAGAGCACTGAGAGCAATGTTCCATCGGCCCGAATGCAAGGGCATAAGGATCAAATCCTGACTGAGCGGAAACTTGAACCAAAAAAATTGATGCAATCAAAAAATAAAAGGATTAAAATGAAAAGGAATCTTGCATTACGATCACTTCACAATGAATAAGGCTCGGATGAGAGCATTTGCGCATTCGGATAACGACGAGCAAGGGTAAAGGATCCATTCCTTACCTTTATGGATTCAAGGTTTATGGAAACTGATCAATAATGAATTGATGCAATCAAAATATATATGAAAATGAAAAAGAATACTGCGCTTGCGATTTACTTCATTACAAATAAAAAGGGGAAGGATCCAATTCCAGGGAGGAAAGGGAAATAGCGGAACATTGAATCCAGTAAACAATGCAATCTCACTAAAAATATGAAAAATGAAAAAGAACTGCCACTTGCGATTTCACTTCATTCAAATAAAAAAAACAAAAAGGGGAAAGGATCAATTCCGGGTAAGCTCGGAAACTGACAAAAATGAGTATTGCTACAATCAAAATAAATATATGAAAATGAAAAAGATTTACTGTACTTGCGATTCCACTTCCATACCAGAATAAAGTTTCCGTTGCGAGCGCATTCGCTCGGCAACGAGCATACTAGGTCAAAAAAAATAAATGAAAAGAGCATCTTACTTACGATGTCATCTTACACATTTCCAACCAAAATATACGCTAGGAGCGAGCGCTCTTCCCGTCCATCGCACCGAGCATACACAATACGAGGACATTACTTGGGAAAATGAATTCCGCAATTTACGCCCTTCAGTCCCCGGCACCACATGGGTAATCGGAGGGCGGGGTAAACAAGACCCTTTAATTCACATTGAATTCAATGGAAATAAATATGAAATGATTGTACTTACAATTCAGTTTCACTAGATAAATAGAAAAAGAAAAACAAAACCATGAGAAAGCAACGACGATTGAAGTCGGGCAGAGAGGATGATACACGTCCACACGCCAGCAGGCCGAAAGCAAAAGTGATTTGTTTACTACCAGTCGCGCCGCCGCGCCTGTCGGGACAAGCAGTGACCTACCGCCCCACCCCCTGAAACCCTGTGCGAAAGCTTACGACTATCCAGCTGCCGCTGTAGTAACCTTCTATTGTAAAAGGGAACCGAGGTTTGTATGCAGTATCGGAACAAAGCTCTTTTTCGTAGCTTAACGACGTCTTCATCTTCACGAAAACCTGGAGATTATTGTCTTCGACGACGAAACCTGAGAAGGCAGGAGAAGGAGGAGCGCTGGCTGAAAAGTATCGCCAAACGAATCACGAAGTAGTCGTGCCAAACTCGAAAATCTGACGAGGCAGACGTATAGCAGGTTGATCATCATCCACATCCTCGGAAGGAACCGCTAAGTTCTCCTTCTTCCCTACCGAGTGCAAGTCGAAGGAAGAGGCAGAAGTCCTTAGCCTCCAAGTCTCCTATCTGAACGATGAAAAAGAAGACAGGGTAACGGATCATTAACAGTAACAGGATTCAGGAGTAAAATCTTAGAGGCGACCGTGCCAAAGTCTCGGGAACAACATCGAAGTGACAGCGAACTTCCACATTGCGGTTCCACAGAGTCTTACTAGAACGTTACGAGAGTCATCTGAGAGGCAATGTGCGTTCTCTCGAGCGTCCAAATCAGCGTCCAACGGGCGTCCAGCGAAGCGTCCAACGGAGCGATCATCCAAAGAGGACTCTTTCTACCGTCCGCGAAGGCTTCCCGAACGTCCAGCGTGAAGAAGAAGAAGAAACTTGATTCCATGCCGAACTCACATAAACGTTGAGCGTCCCACACTGTCAAGTCGAGAGGTGCAGAGAACGCAAATCGCGTCAGCTGAAGCGTCGAAGTCGAAACGCGAGGTCCTCTCTAGGGAAAGGGAGAGGAGCATGCAGAGAACTATCTTCTAACTGGCGTCTACCGTCACCTCTAGCTGAACCCTGGGGAGCAAAACGACGCAGAGGGCGAAAATCAGAAGACGGGACGAAAAATGACAATTTGTCCAAAATTGCATTTTCCAACTATACAAAACCGAGGATCCTTTACAATAGGAAGGTACTAGCTTGCAGCCGGTAGGTCGTAAGCTTTCGAACAAGGGGTCGGGATAGTTAACTGCTGTCCGACAGAGCGCGCCGAGCGCGACTGGGAGTAAACAAAGCACTTTTGCTTTGGCCCAAGCAAAAACTGCAGAGTGAGGGTGCAGAGGTGGGGTATGTGTAAAAAAAGGACCTCAGGTTTGTATAGTTAGGAAAAATGCAATTTTGGACAAATTGCATATGTTCCGACCACGGCATACAAACCTCTCGGTCCTTTTACAATAGGAAGACTCACTTCTTGGTGGTGAATATGAGTCTTTTGTGAACAGACTGGTGTTAGCCTATAACCTTGGAAGCCTCCATGGTCGTAAGAGCGAGGGAGGGATCCAAGCCTCTGTACGATATTGATCGGGGTGTGCACCGCAGGATCAATGGTCAGACCTACTGGACCGAGTAGTATAAGAGAGGGGCATGCGACATCTCTTAGTTACCAGCAATGCAAGAACTTGTTCCGTTACAGCGAGCAAATATAAAAGTCATAAGGGTTCGGACTCTTGTAAGGCATCCAAAAAACTTTTTTTTCCCCCCCCCTGGCAGAAGGAAGTGGTGGATATTTGCTCCTATCCCTAGTGAAAGGGAATAGGATGGGGCTCTGTCATAAGCTTCACCTGCAATCTCGTCCTCATCCAGCGTAGTGACGACCATGCCCTCTGCCCGCAGGTAGAGGGGAAGGAAGAGAGGGAAGAGAGAGCCAGTCACTTCACTCACCTTCACACATCCATCCACACAGTCACCACCAGGACTCGATTGATGTTCAGCCTGCGAGGGTTGGTTAGCTACCCAAATTGTTGAGCAGCCACCACGGGTCCCCAAGGAAAAAAGTGTTCCAAGGACCTGTGGGCAATATTCCGAAGGAGAAGGGACGTAAAGTAGTCGGGTTAGACAGACCCCCGCCTTCAGGACCGCGCCACGGAGAAGTTTTGCGAAACGCCAACGAGGGGCCAATACTTTCTGACTTCGGAGCTCTCGGACGGGAAGTACGGATGTCGTCACGACATCAGCCTCATACGCCCCTCATGATGACCCACGCAGCCAGAATGAAAGAGTGTTCTTTGGATACTTCTTTCTTGGTGACCCCGGTGCTAACGAAGAGGCGTCGACACATCTAGGCCTGAGGTGACGATTCCTCTTCAGATAAGCGCCGTAGCGCCCTCACAGGACAAGCAGCACTATCCGCATCATATCGGTGTGAAGTTAAGTCCAATGGGAGGGAATCGTGAATGACTCGAACATGTCATCAGTGGATGAGGTTTCTGAGTCTTTCGCAACGAAGTTCGGGGACGAAATCGAGCGTCACGGATCCCCATCCTGGAGTGTCGTACATCATAGAAAAGGACCATGAAGTTCCCCTCTCTCTTCGCCGATGCCAGGGCCAGCAAGAAGAGGTCCTGAGGGTCAGATCCCCTGTCTGAAGACTCTCGGAGGGCTCAGAACGGTCGTGCGAGTCAGACTCTAAGGAGAGAGGTCACGTCCCACGCAGGGGGCTGGAGTTCCCTGGGTGGGCAAAATACCTCTCGAAAGCCCTCATCCAGAAGGAGGATCTCGAACGAGTCGGATGCCAACCCCCTCAGTTTTCAGGACGAGCGCAAGGCGGCTAGTACAGATATCCTTTCACTGTGGGGACTGATAGGAGCTTCTCGCTGGCGAAGAAACAACGAGGGGGGTAAATCCGCTACCTGCTGAAGAGTGGCTCTGGGAGAGGAGAAGACCCCGTTACGACACCAAACCACAGAAGACGGCCCACTTCCCCTGGTACACAGCTGCAAGAGGACTGAGGACGTTTCAGCCATCTCCAGTTGCTGCGCTACGAGAAAGCCTCCGTTCGCCAAGCGTGGTGGATAAACAGCCAGCGTGAAGACGGAGGGGACTGGACTGCTCTGTGGTATCGCTCGACGGTGTGGCGGGGCGAGAGGTTGTGCCAAGGGGGAAATCTCTCTCGGTTCTCCTGCGAGAAGAGCCAGCAGTCCGGATACCAAATGCCTGTGGCCATTTGGGAGCCACCAGGATCATCCTGAGATTCGGGGGTGACCAAGCGCTCGACTGATTTCACCTTGCGAAATAGGCTGAACGGGGGAGAAAGTCATAGTGCCGAAAGAGGTTGTCCCACGGTGTTGAAAGAGCGTCCTCTGCAGTGCCCCATGGGTCCGGACACGGCGCGAAAGAACACTGGAGCATCCCTCCTGTGTGCCGGGTGGCGAACCAGATCCACGGACCTGGCGCCCACAGTCGAAGAGCCTTTCCGCCACGTCCTGGTGTAGAGACCATTCGGTCCCTATCACCTCCGCTCCCCGACGGTGAGACGTGTCTGCTACTACATTTCCTCTTCCCTGGAATGTAGCGTGCGACAGCTCTATTGAGTGTGCCTGAGCCCACTCGTGCACCTGCCGAGTCAACTGGTACAACGGGAGGACACTAAGGCCCCCTGTTTGTTGACGTGTAAGCCACCACCGTGGGTGTCGCACATCAAGCACCACTGAGGTCCCATCAAGCGGTCCTGAAACTCTTGGACGAGCGAGGAACGCTGCCTTGAGTTCCTAGTACATTGAGTGAAGGTTGATTGTAGTCTCGTCCCACACTCCTGAAGTCAGCAAATCCTCCAGGTTTGTCGCCCATTCCCTCGGTCGATGCGTCTGAGAACAGCTGCATGTCCGGGGGGGGGGAGTGCGCAGAGGCCACTCTCTTAAGCTGGTTCCTGTCGTCGAGCCACAGGCTAGGTCCTGCCTCACCTCCTGTGTCAGTTGACACTGGGGAAAAGCTTGGGGGATCCGTCGCCTGTGAACAATCTCCTTTACGCCTCCACTGCAAGAGGACCGCAGGTGCAAGACGCCCGTGAGGGACTAACTTCTCGAGGGACGACAGGGTGTCCGCTCACGAATGGCCATCGCTGAGCTAACTGTTCCGGCCTTGAGAAGGAACTGGTTGGGCGCCTCCCTGAATCTGCTGATCCGCGAGTCTGCGGGGGGAAGAACTCGACCTGCTACCGTGTCGATCAGCATACCCAGGTACTTCATCCTCTGCCTTGGGCCGCGGATCGGACTTTCTCGAAGTTCAAACGATCCCCAGACGCGAACAGAACTCGAGAAGCCGATCCCTGCCTGTAGCAAAAACTGCGAGCGGGAGCTCGCCAGGACCAACCAATCGTCGAGATACCTCATCAGACGTATCCCGTGCGAATGGGCCCAACAGACCCAGATCGTGAACAACTCGCGGGCGTGTAACACTGTGGGGCCGGTGAGAGGGACCGAGCCACAGTGCCTGAACTGTTACACCGTCCCGTCGAGGATGAAGCGGAGGTACTTCTGGAGGGACTGATGAATGGGTAGTGGAAATACGCACCTTCAAGTCCACGAAAGCATGAAATCGTTCTCCTGATGGAGTCGAGCACTGAGCGTTGCCGTCCTATCGTGAAACCGGGTCTCTTGCAGCGAACAAAACCGGTCTTGGGAGACGAGAGAGAGAGTCTATCACCGGGCGCCAGCCTCCGTAGACTTTTCCACCAGGAAGAGCACTGTAAAAGCCCGGTGACTGATCCGTGACGATCTCTACAGCTTCTTGCCAGCAAGGTCTTGATCTCCTGTCTGAGTGCGACGTCCTTCGGTGACCCTGGGACGTACGACTGCGTTGGACCGGGTTGGAGGTTGAGGGATGTGGCCGAGATCCGAAGGGTAATAGATATCCCTCCCGAAGGACATTACATCCAGTCTCGGCGCGTAGCGCTGCCAAGTTGCCCAATGGATGGCAGGGCACCCCCCCACCTCGGCAGCAGGTTCGAGGGGGAAACGCCGTCTCCTAAGCGTTTCCCCCCTTTCTTCGACTTTTCCCAGAGCCTCCACGGGATGAGGGAGGGCTGGGAGGAGGGCTGGTTACGGCCCCCCTTACCAGAAGTCGAAGAGACAGAAGTCACTCCTCGGGGCTTCGACGCAGCAACCGTCTTAGAGCCGAGGAGGCGCTAGACGAGATCTAGACTTGCCGCAGTCCGAGGATCTGCCAGAAAGCCTCCGAGACTGCCTGGTGAACCAGACGTCACTACGTCATGTCAGTGCGCAGTCTGTCCACCGAGACGTCCAACAATCTCTCGTGGGAAAAGCAGAGACGTGGAACTCCGTAAAGGTCCGTTTCGCAGCCCATGCCGCTTCACGCCCGGGCCGCCTGAAACACGAGTAAGGACAGCCGTCCCTTCGTCGGAGGAGAAAACCAAGTTGGCCCACGGTTCACCGTTCTGGTGGGCAAGGAAGGAGATGGCTTTCCCCCAGATGGCAAAGTCTCCTGAAGGCCGATTGTCATCTTCGGGAGAGAAATTCCCAAGGAGTTGGCTGCGACCTTAGATACTGTGAGGACCACAGTCTAGCCAGGAGACGGCCTGGAAAGCTGCCATGGCGGTAGAGTTCCAGGCCTAGTGCCCCTGCTGCCGAGAACATAGCGTTTATCGGAACAGGAGCTGTTGCAGAGACACCACCCGGAGTCAGCCTCGCCTACTCCGGGTCTCCACTGTCTTGGGCGGCATCGGATCCTCAGATGGCACGTAAAACCGCGCTGTCGTAGCAGAGGAGGTGGAAGCGCTTGTAGACCTGCCAGACTTCAAGCGAACCGTCATGTCCAGAGACGAAGCGATTCAACTTGGTTCCAAGCACTGAGTCAGCCAGCTCTGGGACCGCGGGCAAACCCACCGTCGGTCTGGGTTCCCTCTCGGGGCCCCCCAGAAGACGAGCAGGGACGTGGGCTCGGGAGGTGGGAGCGGCGATCCTTCCCCGAGGTAGTCTGTGCTGACGAATCAGGCAATAACCTCGGCAAAGTTCTCTGGATCCGGGCGTGATAGCATCCTGTGGAGTCGGACCTTCCAGTCCCTCGAAACAAGGAGTACCCTCCCGAGACCCTCTCCCTCAATGAGAGGAGCAGCGACAGCCCACTCTCGGTCCTCCTCCAAACACCTGTGCGTATAAGACCTGGCTGGTCGAGAACCGAGCCTGGGTCCGTTACGACGACGTGGCGGGATCCTGAAGGGCGGCCAACCTGTCACGATCACTCATCAATACCTCGCTGCACTCCCGGTAACCGAGGAGGTTGAAGGTATGGGAGAGCAGGACCTAGACGCTCCCTCCTCGCTCGCTGCAGAACCAGCGGGCGTGGAAGAATCGCAGGCGATCGTCACACCTCGGTGGGCAGATCGAGCTGCAGGCCTAGTCGGAGACAGTCTCGCTGTGGAGAACGGCTGGACCGAGAACACGCGGCAACGGTCTCGCTGTGTCAGAGGAGGGTGCTAGGTCGCCGTTACGCGATCGCTCTCTGTGAGAGTGACGGTCAGGCGAACGGCGAGCTCCACTGTCAGGTGAGACCGGTGCGTAGCCTCACGGCGCGTCACGTCGCTGGTACCAGCGTCGGCTGGTGCCGGCGAACGGGGGGGACCTCTTCCCAGCCTCAGCCGTCCGGCCGGTATTGGACCGTCACGTCCGCTCCGGGTGCCAGCTGCTCGCCCCGCGAGACGAGAGCGAGAGATGGTCTGGTGAGAGTCCTGTGAGCGGGCTAGCTCACAAGTCTTCCGCTCCGTGCCGTGAACCTGACGTGAGCGGCCCAGAGGTCGGTTCTGGCGGCACGGTCGTGGTAGGCGGACCGTCACTCGGACCTCTCGCGAACGATGCGGCGAGCCGGATCCTGCTGTGTGGCCGAACCACTGACAGCAGGGGAGACTAGTGCCGGTGTTAGCCGGCACACCCTCTGTCCCCGTTAGTCTTATTCTTGCGGGGAGAAGAGGACGGGGGGTCCTGCCCCGAAGGAGCAGGGCGACCAGCGGAAGAACCCGTCTCCACCAGAGCAGACGGGCCTTAGAAGCTCTCCGAAAGAAGACTTCTTTAGGGGGGGGAGGCGACCTTCTTCCTCTTCAGGCGGGGGGGGGCCTTAGAAGAAGAAGGGGAAGAGGGGCCAGACGACGACGACGAAGAAGACGATGAAGACGACGGACGACCACCTTCCTCCTCTTCTTATTCTTCTTCGTCAACCTCCTCAGGGACCGATGTCAGGTATGCATCCAGGACGGAGCCGGGGCTGCTGTTGCCGAAGCAACAGGGCCGGACGTACCTGGTCCGAACAAGACCAGCATCGGGGGGAAGCAGCGAGCCAGTGAAACGGGAACGACATCAGCAGTGCGGGCCATCACAGGAAACGGCAGCAGACACGGCAGGAACAGGATCAGGAACAGCAGCATGGTCACGGCAGGTACAGCAGATACAGCTGGTCGAACCAGCGTCACAGACGTCATCGGACGTGGGGAGGTTCCAGGAGCGAGCTCTTCGGGGCAAATGAAGTCCTGGGTCGCAGGCAGCACGGCAAACCAGGTGGCGGCATCACACTCCCACGAGTTACGGCGGACTGGCCCCTGCACCGATGTTGTTGGTACAGGACGCGGTGGCTGGGTGTACACCAGGTCGAGGAGGGTGACGCGTAGCCAGGTGTTGTCAGGGTCGTGGTGGTGGTTGTTAACGTAGCGTGTGCGTAACCGCCCACAGGAGCCAGCGAGAGAATAGAGCAGCCCCGGACACTCGGCACGCCTGCAGTCCCAACCGACGCCCCACACCTGCCAAGGTCATCCTTCACCGGCAACCGCACCTGAGGAGGCCAAAAGTCGGGTGAAGGCGGATCCTCTACCCGCTCGCGCGAAGACGAGCGGATTAGAGGACCAGAGACAACTCTCCCGTCGGGGTATGCTAGCGCCATCCTCCCACTCGACACATAGGGAGAGGAGAAGGACCTAGGACCACCCCCCAAGGGGAAGGGCGATGACGAGGAAGTTAGGGGCGGCAGGAAAGAAGACGAAGTGTCCGTCACCAAAGGAGCCTGGGAAGAGCTTTCCGACGACTCCTTTGCAGGCCTTCGCTTCTTCCTGCCATCATACAAGTCCATGCGCCTCCGACCAGTCCATCACAAAATCACAGGGCTCGGCCCGGGTGCATTCGCGCCCACCGGCACGAGCACACAAAACACGAGGGTCTATCTCGGGAAAAGATCTGAATTGCCCACATTTGCGCCCTTCGGTACCGGTCAAAGTATCCTTGGGGTAGCGAGGCGCGGAGGATTCCCATCATTAATGAATTCAGCGTAATTAATATGAAAAGAGAGAATACTGTACTTAACAATCTTTTTCATTACACAATTACAAAACAAAAACTAGAAAGCAAACGACGAGCAGCGGGCAGAGAGCGAACACAAAAGTCCATCCACTGTTAGAGGCCGAAAGCAAAAGTGTTTTGTTTTACCTCCCAGTCGCAGCGCGCGCGCCTGTCGGACAAGCAGTTAACTACGAACCCATGGTTCGAAAGCTTACGGACTATCCAGCTCGCTAGTAACCTTCCTATTGAAAAGCGACCGAAGTTTGTATGGCCGGTCGGAACAAGGAGCCATTGGAGAGACTGCGTAGAATCTCTTGATAGGAAGTCTATCGTCTTTTCTTCGACCGCTGGGACCGTGCTCCTTCTTCAGTTAAAGCGTTCCAGTTGCCGCTGCATCGCCAATGGATGATCCCGTATGAGATGTCTCCTTCGCGGAGACGAGCTGCGCTGTGAGAAGAGAGGGGCGAGGGGACGACTTCTTACTTCTCCCAGGAACAGCCTTGGCTCTAGAAGCGACTGGGGCGCTCGATGTGGCGTCCATAGTCGATGACGTCTATACTTATGCTGGGGCGTTAAAAGCTACGCTTTCGGAGAAGAATGCACTCAGGACCATAGCATGACGTGAAGCGTCCAGCTCTTGAAGAGTCCTCTTCAGAGGTCGCGAATCCGATCGAAGATTCCACCCCTTGCGCGGGGAGGGACGCGTCGGAAGCGAGAAACAATCCTAAGGCATACGTGCCCGAGCACGCTCCTTAAGCAGCCTGGGAAAGCGTCCACCGGAAATGCTGAAGGGACGCCAGATCGGTGGGGGTTCCCCGTAACCCTCCTTCTGCCTTCGACATGCCCTCTCCTAGTCCTGGGAGTTCCGGCAGTGAGGGTCCAGCACTAGAGGCGCTATGGGTCGATCTGACGCCCCCCACTTCACTAGGGCACTATCACGCACTTATTTTGCCTGTTCAAGGGCAAGCACTTTAGATCAAGCGCTTCAATCGAATCTAGAATAAGCGAAAGGGCATACCATCCGCAGACACCACTTGAGGCCCGAACGGCAACACTACAGGGTTAGGGACACAAAATTAAAGGAAGGGTTAGAAGGGGAACATAATACCCTGTCGCTACCCGACTACTCCGGAGGAAGACCTCCAATCCTACAGTTCTAACTTCTTTAACGATAGGATTCATACGGTATTCCATGCAAATCATCTACGCTTTCACACTCATTACAGCGCAAATCAAATCTACACTCTTGCCCTACACACTTTACACCATGTGTGAGGATCAACCAAGGCTTTGGAGGAAGCCTAACTGCATTCCACTTTCGAGACACCCTGGCGCTAGCCGAACTACATCCAGACATTTTAAGGGAAAAATCTAAGCCAAAATCAAATAAAACAGTCCAAAGCACGTATGCCAAGCTATCGATCCAATCAAACAACAAAAAGTCAAGAGGATACTCAAAGCAAATATGAAAAGGTTTCCAAATCCTGAGGCGGGAGGTGTGTAAAACAGGTGTTCACGACACCGGCACAGAAGAAATCTGACAGAAGAAAATGGGAATGTCTGTACCGCCTCCAGCGGCTGGAATGGGTAACTAACCACCTAACTCCACTCGTGCTCTTGTGTCGTTTAGTTTTAGAAATTCTGTCGGACTCAGAGAATACAGCTATATATTATACTATTGACAGGTAAGTTTCATGAAAAAAATAATAATTTATTTAAATAAACCTGTAATTAATAAATAACAATAATGAAAAAAAATAAAGGGAAAAAAATGTTTTGCTGCAGTAGTGGTGTTTGTTTTGATTATGCATACATGACCTCACATTCCGAAATCTGGAAAAAAATTCCAAAAACCGAAACATCGAAATGTATGTTTACGCACATTTTTTAAACACCACACCAATGTCTACACCTCTACTGCCAAATTACAGTACGTACGTATTTATCCTGAGAGAGACGAGAAGAGAGAGAGGAGAGAGAGAGAGAGAGAGAGAGAGAGAGAGAGAATGATAAGGACCTCCAAAGGTGTTATTTTTACAATTATTTTATATCGGATTTTTTTTTAATCTTGAATTTTATTTCAATTCTCGAGTATAATAGAAAATTACCGTAAATTGACTAGCATCAGCACCCCCCAAAAAAACCACAAAAAAAAAATTCTGAAGACTCGGCCATAGCAGGCTAAACCACAACCTAGAACTGCATGATAAGAAAACTGACAAAACACACACCACTGGTTTATTGGTGAACTTAGGGTTGCACGATAGGGAGATGCACGTTATTCGAGTATATACGGTTATGTGATTTTCTTAGCCTTTTAGGACAAAATATAGCAAGAAAATTGCCAGTCCCAGTTGCAACACGGCCTACAAACGTTGTATTGTGTTGTTATGAAATGTGGTGTGCGGCGCAGTTCTTTAAAATTGATACCCAAATATAAACGAGTTAATTAGTGGAATCCAAAAGCCCGGCTTCTTTTACTCCTATGGAAAGACGCCTAAAGGTCAGATGAAGGTTTTTACGTGGAATATACTAGTAGTAATTTGTGTGTGACGGAAGGGAAGAGATGTTTTCTTTTTTGCTTGCTGCATTGACTGTGGTAGCATATCGTTATTATATTACTGGATTGCACTGCCAAAAAATGTCGCCACCTTTTATCAACATAGATTGTTGTGAGCTACCCACATGATTTACATATTTGATAGTTCTCTTAACACTCATCCTCTCTGTCCTGTAAACAAAACAGAGGCCCAACATGCGTATGTAGGCTTCTAGCTGTATAATCCCTAGGCTAGTAAGGCTTACCATACCCCTATGTACAGTAGTACAGATAATACCATTTATTTTTAAGGCTAATTTTGTTACAATAACTTAAAACTGCTTGAATTTAGTTTTAGGTGATAGTTGAAAACATATTGGTGTTTTAAACTAAGTAGGTAGTATAAACATTGGAATCTTGGTCTGGGTGGGTTAACTATTAAAGTAGGCAGTTTTAAGCAATTTTGAGGGTGGGATCAGGATAAACACGGGTATATACTTATCAACGGGGGGGTTCTAGGAGCCCTATCCCCAGTGGATACGAGCCCCCACTGCATATCAGAACAAAAAGCTATATACAGTGGTCCCCAAGTAATTACGGGGGATGTGTACCAGATCCCCCCACAAATAGTTAGAACCCCTTCAAAAATGCTTAAAACCTCCTATTTTTTTGGTTACAACTCAAGAAATACCCACTGAAAATTTTTATACCAGGTTTTTATAATAGTTTTATCAAAAAAAGTGCATTTTATGATGGAATTGATTAAAAAAAACAGGAATTTGCGGATATTTCTTGTGGATATTTCTCATAAAAAAATATGTAACGCGAATAGGTGAACTTTCCACGAATAATGTACAGCATGTTCACAATGAATGCAACCACATAAAATTACTACTTATTGCAGAAATTATCAAAATAACAAAATTATTTCTTTTCAAACAATTTATAACTTTACGAGTTTATTATGTGCAATTAAAAACCTTACTATAAATACAACTTTATAAAAATTGAAATGACTAATCCTTATGGCTACACAAAAAGCCATTTCAATCTTAATGATAAAACATATTTCATATATCTAATCTTTTACTACATTATTTAAGATATGAAGTATATGTACTAATTTTGCTCAGGCTATAGATGTACCTTTTAAGTTTTAACTTTTATGCACACATAAAATTTCTTTAATTAATTTTAAAATGTAGCAGCTAGCCAGTTTATTTGATAGACTTAATTATACACATATCGCAAACAAGCAACAAACTAGATTTACAGAAAGTTGTATAAATCTTAAATTCAATATAAACAAAAAAATTTAATGAGATAAAAGAGCATTTACACACATACAGAGAGAGAGAGAGAGAGAGCGAGGGAGGAGGAGAGAGAGAGATGAAGAGAGATGGAGAGACGGAGGAGAGAGAGAGAGAGAGAGAGAGAGAGAGAGAGAAATAGTACTTAATTACACAACATACCTTAGAGTCATATCCCAAACAAGTGTCCACTTTCCAGAGCGAAGTTCATCTTCAACTTTATCAGGGGGGAAAACTTCATTATAACGATGAGCCAGGCCTTCAAGACACCTTTAAAGTGGAAGAGAATTTTTAACAGTAACCTATTACCCAAAAACAGAAAGAACACAGGCACAACCACACTTACCTCAATTCATCACTTATAGATGAATTACGAAATAGAATTTTTCTGTAAACCAACAAGAAAATCAATTCATGCAAAACACGTCTTACCAGCAGCAACATGTCCACTAACAAAAACAGTGCATTCACTGCTACATTGCACACATTTTACCCACTATTTGATATTAACATTCCCTAACTTACTACATTTGTCTGTCACCCCACCAACCAAGCATATTTTTTTTATTTCCTTCTAATATTCTATGACTTCCTCCTATATAATTTTTTATTTCCTTCTCCTAATATTCTATGACTTCCTCTTCCTACATCTTTAAACTAACTATCCCTTCTACATGATAAAAAACCTAAAAATACCAGTCTAGCTCCTCAGTTGAAATTCATGTTATCTTTTATACCTCATCACCATATCTCTGTTTTCTCATTATTTAATCACTCCTAAGTTCCCAATGAATTTTTGTTCTAGTCTAATCTTTCCTATATGCACCACTTACCATCTACCCACCTGTTCACGTTCCTCGTTCCCAGTTTAATCCAGCTTAAGACTTTGAACAACACCACAACAAGACTTACAACCCACAAATTCCTATATTACAGAGAGCTCTCTCCTAACAAACCAAACACCACATCAGTCTCTCCTGTTCTGCCTGCTCTGTTTGTTTACATTTTTCCCCCCATGCTGCCACCATCTTGTCTCCTATGATGTCACACCCTATGACATCACAAGACAATTTCAATACATTATGACATTTTCTAAAACCAAACATATGTTTCCCATACATTGAACAATGCCAACATTTCACCAATACATAAAGAAAATTAAGATAAACTAAACTGATATAGAATCACCCAATATAAACGAACAGGGCAATTAAAAAATTGTACATTTTTTCTTGTTATTTAAAGTTAACAACTACACTTGAACTCCATAGACTATACAATTAGCAATGATTCTCATGTTCAATCTGCCCCTTCCCAGACAAAATTCTATATGACAATTTCTCACTGCATCTCACTATTTTTTATGCTTTGTATATACTCTACAAATGACATCTTCCCTCATAATAAGTATATCTTTAACATTTGCTCTTAAGTGTAAAGAAACAAACTACTTCCCACCTTCAGACCTTTTACTTTTGTATGAAATCATAATTTTGGGAATATTAACAACCAAAGTTCTTTTACAAAACCTAAATTCTGGAACTAACCTTGGTAATTTTTTGATCCACCACCAATTGACACATGGTCTAAAGACATCAGCCATTCCACATTCAGTTAATAACCTCTTCTATTATCCCACCAGCTTGCTCCTTAATATTATATTATTTTTCTAAATTTGTTCATCACTTCATTATCAAAATATTAAGCAACAATGGTAACATGCATAAGTATTACATCTATTTTACGCTTACACATGATCAGACTCTCCAACAAAATAACCTCAGCTTCAAATTCACCATCAAAATTTCTATATCTTCAGCAATACACACATTATTCTAGCATTTAACTATTCATAGGGATTCACCATTGTTGATGCTATATGAATTACTCTAAGTACAACTAAACTCAAGAGATTAAAGTGACAACCATAAATAACCATGTCTTTTCATCTAAGTTATTCTAAGACTTATACTTGGGGGGATGTACAATTACCCTTCACTGACTGGGGCTTCAGCCCACCTGACCAACCTTCCTAGAAGATCGAGTTCTAAAGAAGGGGGTCTAAGCCCGTGAGAGAATAGATAGGCCACAGGGGTTTGTCACCACTCTTCCCTCCCATGAGAAATTGAGTTATATTTTCCATTACTACCCGGTCATTTCACAAAAAATTCTTTCAATACAACAGGATGTAGATTCAACAAACCTTATCAGATGATGTTGCACAGCTACCTCGGTACACTCCGCCAAAATGCATGTAAATAACTCTAGTAGCACTGAACATTTTTCATCATCAAAGAAAAGCTTGTATGAATTCAGGAGTTCCAGCAGAATTTGGTACCTTGTAAAGAAAGGATAATCATTCAAGTTCCTCTCAAAATACCCTAAAGAATTACATAACTGCAATCATCTACATAAATCAAACCTTTACTTATGTAAGCACTTTCAAAATAAACAGCAATAGTTCTGCAATAGGAGTGTTCCAGTGAACTTATATAGAATATTTTACTTTGGTAGTTAATCAAATCAAGTAAACCATAACAGAAAAGTCTGATTAATCAAATCAAGTCGAACATAACAGAAAAGTCTGATTAAGACCAACATAGAAGACAAAAGGGAATTGACAAAATTCATAATGTATATACTACTGTACTCCAAATTTCAATATAGACTGATAATCAAAATATAGAAAAACCATAACATCTCTTACCAAGGAATACAGTGGTGCATGGTTCCTTCTTCTCGGAGCATAGATAGTAGAGGTTGAAAACCTACTTCAATTCTTCTCCTCTTAGTTGATCTACCTCCTTGTGCGATACTAGCATTCTGTGTACTCAGTGTAATATCAAGTGTTCCATGATCACCATTATCTACAAACAACTGAAAGAAATGGAAAGACTGCGTAAAGCCTAACTTCAAGATTTCTTATAACCCTCCTCCAGAAGGAACAAGAAATAGCTGGTAGTCTGAACTACCAAAACATACGAGATAAGGTTCATAGGTAGTCACTTTTCTTGTAAAAATTGAAAAGCTTTGGTATTAGTTTTATAATAATCAGAGTATATCTGCAGCTTTCAAAAGATCAGATTGCTTCATAAAAATATAACATAAGTCAGTGGTGTCCTTGACTTACAAAAATATACACCTCATTATCATGTCATTAAAAGAAACTCAAAATCTTTTCCAGTGAAGAAAAAAAGCTGGGACACAAAATAAAAATTAATAAAAAAGGGCATTAAAACTAACTATAATCATGTGATCTGAAAAAATTCTCAGCTAATAACTCTGAGGCTAGTACATTAAACTGTACAAATATCTATAATTGAGAAGTCAAGGCAAAAAAAGTGTTTATAGTACAGTATCTGGAAGCGAACATCACCGAGTGCTTAAAAAATCAATTCGCATATCCAAATCTATTTCCTTTCTGATATGAAAATAAAAAACCAATCATAACTCAAACATTAACAAAGTAGGCAACATATTACTATATCATTACACAGAATTCTAGATCAATGTGATGCACTTTCAAATTCAAACTTTCACAAACATACAACAGAACTTTACAACTAACCTTATGACACAACCGTGAGGCTAAAAGAACTAAAAGATGAGGAATGGTGTTGATATCTTCCACTGCATTTGATACAGATATGAATTTCAACTTTACACAATTTTGCTGTAGATAATCATGAATTAGTTGAAATATCTGATGCAAACATCGTTGCCAAATTCCTGCATCATTGACATAATTACTGTTCTCATGAAAGTCCCCATCTGCAATGTATATACATGAGAAATGTATAAAGTTGTTAATTATACTAAATTAGTTAATAGTTTAACAATAATACATTCAAAAATAATCCCAGAAGCTTCACTCCCTGGAATATGGAATATGTGATTTTGGCATAAAGCCAAGCACTGGGACCCACAGAGTCATTCAGCACTAAACTAAGAACACAACAGTCAACTAACAGTATATTCAGAATATGTGACTTGCTACCTGGACCTCAAGCAATTACACATCTCATTGCATCATCTGATCAATGAACTGATATTTTGGATAAATGCAAAACATGACTCACCTTTCTGAGGATGATGTATCAATATCTGAAGATTAAGATACTCCATCAACATATCTTGACGAGCAGACGCAACATTTTCCCACATTGATAAAACAGGATTAAGGGTATCTTCACCAACCCTGCAAATGATATACCTCCATTCTGGTGCCATCTGTAAAGCAAAGCTCTACTTATTCTTAACCATCACAACACACAAAACCTGTTTTCATATATACCCATTATTTATAAGATGCCCTATTCTATACTTACTGAGCAGTTACACACCTGAAAGCTACCTACCTTGGCAGTCCTAAATTCAAATTTTGCAGTGAACGGGACCCAACCACTTTCGGGATAGCCAGGTACAGGAAAATCGTGCCTCAAAATACAGACAGCAGGAACTTCCTTGAATCTGGGTGGATCAGAATGTGTAAATATACGTCCTGCATATCCAGGGATACCATCCAGTCCCCTTGGTGCAGAGACGACATTACCAAGCGGTTCGTTTTCCATACAGAAAGCGGTCTTTGTAACAAAGGCATTCAGGGCACTGACGTCCAGGATGGGCCTCCAGAGCTCCCCGATGACTTGGGGACTACAAAGAGTCTGTTGAAAACCCCTCCATCAAATTATCCAATATCTCCTCTTTCATCCTCTTGCAAATTAACATCTCTATCTCTACTTATTGACAGAGGGCAACCACTTCTTGAACCCTACCGAGTATGCTACTAAGGGGATTGGCAACTTGGACAAGGGAGTCCTTTCTGAGAAGGGAATGATGTGACCCTAATTTAGCACTTGCACAACCCAAGCTCCTGCGTCCCTTTGACTCCACTCCTACCAAAAGAGGTGAGTCTCGCCTGATTTGATTGACGACTTCTTCGCTGGTCTTGATGAGGGTCATAGGATAGAATGGGGTCTCTGCTGAGGTCTGGACCTTGCCCCTTGAAAGGGGTGTTGCTGTAAGGGTATGGAGGAGTAATGATAGTAGTTTATATTGGACAACGTCTCCAAAAGTGGTGGAAGAGAGAGAGAGAGAGAGATTGAGAGGAGAGGATAGGACGAGACGAGAGAGAGAGAGAGAGAGAGATTGGTGGAAGAATGAATGGGAGTGGTTAAATGGCGGTCGGAAGCATGTCTGCTGTGGCGCTCTGTAGTATGTCAGTGGAAGTCTGTTACGAGAGTCGTAAGAAGCAAGGCAGTTAGTGAATTCACAGAGTTGGTTTGGCAGCATTTGTCCGTTGGTTGTTAGTTGGTTTTGTGGTATTTGATTGATTTTGGTGTTGTAAGGTTGTTGTGCTTGTGTCTGTCTGGTTTTGGTGAAGTTGAAGAGGTTGGGAGTGCATCTTCGGTGTCTGTGAGTGGTGGTTGGGGCAGTGTTGGTTTTGGCGGGTTGTTGTCCTGGGGGAAGTCGTGTGGTTGTTGTGTTCTTTTGGGCTGTTGGTGTTCTCTGCAGTGATTTGTCGGGTTATTGAGTTGTTGAGGGGTTGTGGGTCTCGGGTGGTTGGTTTGTGTTTGGTTGTCGGCGGTGGTTGTGTGTCGGCTAGCCTATAGAGCCTATATCCAGCGGACAGCACAGCCTAGCCCTGAGTATCAGAAGCCAGAGGTGAGTACCTGTTTGTGATTTTTTGTTTTGTATGTAGCTATGAGTCAATTGTCCTGCTGTATTTTGTAAAGAGGAAAGTGTGATTGAGGGTGGGTTTGGTAGCCAGACAGATTAAGTTTATGTGGGGGAGATTTGCTGCTTGCTCTTAAGCTTGTGATCCTGCCACAAGGGGACACCCTAGCACTGGAAGCAGAAGACAAAGATTCCTTCATCTTTTAGTCGAATGAGCCAGCAGGTCGGTTGTTGAATTCTTCTGCAAAGCCGAAAGAATGTTTTTGACACTCTCTTGAGGGAAAAGATGTTGCTTATCCAAGGGAATGAACAAGAGCACAGATTTCTGGGTAGTTGTAACCCCCTTAGTGGCATAGGAACACCACAACTCCCGTTTTTTGAGTCCCCATCATAAATATGGAAGCAACTTCGGTGGAATCATACCTGACTGCCTTATCTACGCATGACAAAACCCCCAACCAGTCAGAGGCAAAGTCTCCAGGGAGTGCAGGGCAATCTTCAATCTTTCTTGCCAACGCTCCCACTGTACAATCAAAGAAGCTGAATATCACCATTACCTTAAACAGGTTCCTGACTAGGTGGTCTGCTTCTGGCGATGAGAACATCACTTTTTGCAGCAGCAAAAGCCGACCGTTGACAGGTGTCTGCCAAACCAGAGAAGTCCCCCTGGGAGGAGGCAGAAGCTCCCAAGGAAGGAGCTTCCTTGGTGGTGTAGAAACGGTATCTTTCCTTAATCTCTCTCTTAGAGGCTAACCAGTCATCCACTTCACGAAGTACCTTCCTGGCTGGAGAAGAGAGAGGTAACTTGGGCAAGCCTTCACCTTCGTTTGCTTCTTCCTCATGAGAAAAGTAGAGGCTGGGGAAGTCAGAGGTACAGGATCAAAAAACTCCAAAAAATTAGCTAGGAAGTAGCAAAGTAGCAAAGAGTAGGCAGAAGGAGCAGTCTTCTTCTTCGGACAACACTGGAGAAAGACCATCTTCTGAAGCATCCCCATCAGCTCTTCCAGGTGGAGACTAAGTGGGGCAAAAGCTGAATCCTCTACAGCAAAGGGGGGCTAGTCCATAGGAGTTGTTGCCTGGCGTTCCAACTGTGGAGCCGAACGCTCTGTACCTGGTGCCAAATAAGTAAAAGCAAGCTTAGAGCATGCTGGTGCTGCTGTGCGATGAGATGAATGGCCACTCCTTGTGCTGGAGTGGATTACACCTTGGCACCAAAACTAGGCAATCAAAAGATCCTATGAGTCTGGACTGCACCAAGGTGAACAACAGTCACAAGCTGTGGGCACATCTGCAGGCTGTCACAAGGCCACACTACTACATCGACAGCGGCTCCTGTCCCCCGATGACACATCCATGTCTGAAGACACTTGCACAGCCCTGTCCAAGACGCCTTTTCTATGGCAGTCTGTCGACAACTGGGTGCGCGCAAAAGGTTCAACGGAGGGAACAACTGCCCGTGGACAAGCCTCACCAACCTCCCTTGGAACTGTGTTATGTCTTTTCCCCAGTGTGGGGTAGCGGGACAGGGACCTTCGTATCAACAGAAGCTCTAAAGGAAGCACCTAATTCCATTATGGAATTAACTAAAAACTCCAACTTTCTGTCAAAACAAGACTCGAGACTGGTATTAGGATTGAAGGCATGGTAACCTGGCAAAGAAGTCTGTGGAAAAGATGAAGGAGGGCTAAGAATGGGTGATACAGGACAAGCAGGAGTGGAAGGAAAAGCACACCCTCTACCTCTTCAGGTAAAGGAATATCTTAAAAGACTAGCTCTACTTTTGGCTCTAAGAGCTGCCTTCCTTTTCCTACCTTTAACTTGTCTGCATGAGACCTTTAAATTTCCACCGAGAATCATCCCACCCTTTACACTCTGAGCATGTTAACTCCTTTAGGGCACTCTTGCCCTCTACACTTGATACCCCTAGTATGAGTATCATAAACTAGCTTAAATATCCTAGTGCTGCATCCATCGAAGCAGTACCGAATTCCAGACAAACTGGAATCTGACATAATGATGGCAAAAATAGTAATCTTAGCTGATAGACTAACAGCAAAAGCTAAGAGCAAACAACACTGTTCAAGATGAAATACCTCACCAAATCCCTGGAAAATATCCAACCAATGAAGGACTGCATACAACTAACAATGTTGGTCGGGAGCAGGCAAAAAATGAATTGGGAGGTTCTGCTAAATTGTACCCGGCTATCCTGAAAGTGGGCAGATCCTGTTCACCTACACTAGCTTGTTTGTTTGTATGGTGTTTTTATGTTGCATGGAACCAGTGGTTATTCAGCAACGGGACCAAGAGCAGAGCCACCACAAAATTTGAATTATGGACTGCCATGCAACTGCTTGGTAAGTTACCTGTGTAAAAATGATATTGTTATGATACAATAAAGTTTGTTCATACTTACCTGGCAGATATATATATAGCTGTATTTTCTGAAGTCCGACAGAATTTTAAAAACTTCCGACACACGCAGTGGTCGGCCAGGTGGTTAGTACCCATTACTGCCGCTGGGAGGCGGGTATCAGGAACCATTCCCATTTTCTATTCATAATTTTTATTTCCCCACTGTCCCCTGGGGGAGGAGGGGAGGTGGGTGGGTGTACTTTGATTTATATATAGATCTGGCCGGTGGTTAAAGTATGAACAAACTTTATTGTATCATAACAATATCATTTTGTTCACGAAACTTACTTGTCAGATATATATAGCTGAATCCCACCTTTGGAGGTGGGAAGGGACAGAATAGAAGGATTTTGGGAAACAAATGCATGCAGATGATTTACATCTTGGTTCCACCTGTTAGCATAGCTGGCTTCGTGGTTACTGCCACGTAAGTCTGCTTGTGCTACTAGAGTTGCCAGCGAGGTAGAGACCTATATAGCTGGTGCACTCCAGATGATCTGTCAACAGGGGCGAGACCACGACGTGACTAGACCATATTGACCATACCATGAGGGCTAAAAGAAGTAAAATAAATAATAATATCTATAATATATTTAATATAATATTAATATTTATATATAGATATATATATATATATATATTTCACCACTTGACCAACCTAGCCAAAGTTAAGGTGTTTTAAACTAAGGCTTAAGAGTTAAGAAGTCGCCGTTGTCGGCGACTCAACAACTAAATTAAGAGCTCTTCCTAACCATTTTCTACAGGATAGGATGAGTGGTACTTCTGCCCCAAGATTGTGTCTGCAGACACGTATGGCCCTAGCGAGCAGCAGATCTCATATGCCATCTTCACATCTCGCAGGGAGTGTGAAGTGAACACAGAGTTGCTTCGCTAAAACATGGTACTCAGGATGTTGCCGAGTGCCATGCTCTGTTGAAATGCTTCCGAGGCCGTGCCCTCACCTCGTGAGCATTCAGATAAAAAGATTCAAATCTTTGTACAAACACAATGAAGGAGCATTTTTGAAAGAAGTCCTTAACACTAAAGCCAGGGTGTTCTTCGATATGGGCAAGTCTGGTCTTTTTCGGAACACTGCAGATTGCCGAATGACTTCGACTTTCTTGAGTTTTATGTAGATAAAACTTGAGAGACCCGACAGGGCACAGGACTCTCTCTGGCTCCTGCCCACTAACTTGTGCCATCCTTGCTTCCAAGCTCCTGGCCCAAGGACAAAACGGGTTTCCATTCTTAGGCCACAACGGAAGGCTTAGAGAGCACACCGCCTTGTGTTCTCTAAAGCCAAAACTTGTGACGATGGCTTAAAATTTCACTAACCCTCTTTGTCGTATCTAGGGTGGTTAGAAGAAGGCCTTCCTGATCACATGCAAGAAGTTAACAGGTAGGAGAGGTTCGAATGCTTTGACATCAAGAACTTCAGACTACGTCTAAGTTCCATATTGAAAGCTTCGATCTGGACATGCACAGTCAGTCCGTCTGTACTAAAGTCAGGTGACCGACCAGTTGACCAGTCAGACGAATCAAGGACAGCAAGGCTGTACCCTGAAGACCATAAGGCACTATTCTTCGCTGAAGGATGAGTGTCTGGACTGCCTGGGCGATTCAATCTAAGCAAACCTTGGGGGTGTATCAACGCAACCCAACGTCGTCAGCGAATCAACTCCTGACTCGAGCTTCTGGTGCCAGGAGAAAGGAGCGAGGAGCAAAAAGGCGATTCAGTCCCGAAGGAAGAATGCCTGACAGTCCAACCTGGTCTCATGTTACACGATCATCGGGGGTGTATAAACGCAACCGACTTCGTCAACAAGAAACTCAGGGCTACTATATGTCGCCTGATCTCGCACGAGTGTCTGACTCCGAGAAAACAGGTGAGACAAAAAGTAGATGGTGAGCGAGTTTCGAGATTCCACAGAACTCAAAGATCGTTGAAGGGCTTTGTTGTTTGACAGACGCAAATCTCTGAGCCAAAGGCCATCAACAACATATTTGCATATTCTTTAATAGTTGTGACTGCCAGCTTATCCCATTCTTCAGACGGAAATGGAAGATGGTAATCTTATTCCTGTCAACATCTCGATAGTCTGAACGTAGTCAGACTCAGAGCGGAGAGGTTATAGGTACCTTTCGAGTTAGAGTAGACCGACTCTCTCGGAAAAGGTCCTTGGAAAGTGAACTAGGAAGGATGTGACCTCTGTGAATCCAGGATCCTGAAGGCCAACATGGGGCGATCAGCGTCATTGTCGCTCCCTGTGACGTCATAAATCCTCTTATTACATTTCCTAAGCGATTGAAAAGGGGAAAAGAGACTAAACATCCATCCCCGTTCAATATCATAGGATGGCGTTTAATGGTACCGATTTCCCGGATCGAGAATAAGGGAGCAGAGAAGAAGAAGCCTCTTCGTCCTCAACATATCGAAGAGAAGAATGAAAGGGCGTCCCTAAAGTCTACACAACTCTCAACTTGTTTCTAAAGAAAGATTCCACTCGGAAGTGAATAGTTGCTGCCGTCGATCGAGACGATTCGTACGGACTTTTGCAATCCTGTAACGAACCTGTAGAGGATCGTTACATTCTACGCCTGTTGTTATAATAGGCTCTTTCTCGTAAACTCGAACAAGGACCGAGAGAAGATACTTCTTAAGATATGAGAGAGCTGTGGAATATCAGAGTTGATCTGGACCACTGGTTCCCAAAAACTCGTTTCGAGGACTGGAGGGACTACCGAATCGCTTTTACTTCTTTCAGATTAAGATCCAGGACATCTGAAACCCTATCCAGATGTCCGGCACCTTCTTTCTATCACCTCAGGTGATAGAAGCACTGAGAGATGTTCAGGAATCATTCCTAGATCTAGAATAATATTTCAGTTTCCCGGTAGGTAGGAAAAAACTGTGGTCTGAATTGCAGTCTATTCGGGGAAACAAACTTCTTCAGGAAGGAAATGGTCCCCAGCAAGCTCATCCATTCCCTCCCCGAGTATGCTTATTTCCCTAATAAGGCTGCGCTTTGCCTAAGCAGGAGAGCAAATAAAAGTGCAATGTTGCGGTAGACTCGTAGTTCCATACTGTGCGGTAACGAGCACCGAAAGGATTAAGAGATAACTCTGTTGAACATAGTAAGGCAAAACGAATGCAACGTTTATTCATTCACGTAAGAAATCCCCTCAATCTTAGGCTAAAGTCCGTGATTGTAGGCCAGAGATACAGTTAGTCAGTCAATCCCGCAGGAGAGACGTAACCGTCAGCACAGAGATACGGTTAGTCAGTCAATCCCGCAGGAGAGAGAGACGTAACCTACAGCGCATGACAGCGCATGATCTGTTACTGGCTCGGTTGGACTGGAGGACAGACAGACACAGCGTGACAGCAGCAGCCAGCAGCTTACGAACGTCGTCTCTTAACTTTATGTCTGGGTTGCCAGCTACCCTATTCTACGAAGAAATAGGTCCGTTATTTTTTGAGCAGAAAGACTCTCAAGCTGGTATATTTAAGCGAAACAGAAAACGCTAAATATATAGATGCGTTTGTGTCGTCAGAACACTACCATACAACGGTAAAAGATAAATCGGAAACTCCTGGAAGGCTGCAGGGAGTAACGATTAAATGTCCTTAAAATAGACAATAGACCTCTCGGTTGCCATCCGAAGAGGTAACTACAGCAAGCGTATATGACTTGAACCAACCAGAAGTAAAATAACGCAAGGCAAAATATGAAATTATATCACAAAGTTTGTTCATACTTACCTGGCAGACATATATATAGCTGAATTCGGAAATACAGCTACATACATATCTGACAGGCAAGTTTCATGAACAAAACTTAAGAGAATCGAAGCAGTCAGCTCAAGCTTCTTATGTTATTGGACATAAGCGTTCATTGACGTAGTCTACAAGTCTATTTCTTGTACGAGTCTACGAATGAGAGCTCTTCCGAATCTTGTCAATAAGAGCTTATTCGCTTACGCAATATCAAGTTAATGAGATGTTTGTCAATGAGAACTAACCCATTTACGGGACAAAGGGATATTTTGTCAATGAGGGGATACCCACTTACTTGACAAAACGATAGTATATTGTCAATGGGGGAAAGTCACTGAATTGACAAAACGTAATCCAGGAAGTCGAGCATTTCATTTTTCCGATTCCCGTCTCAAACGAGGAAGGGGCAAGAATCCTGTTAAGAGACTGGGCTTACGGCAGGTAGAACGACGATGTTCAATTCGGCAGCGTAGTCCCGACTAGAAACTAACAAAATCTATCATCTGAAAAACCCTTTCAGATGGGCTAAAAAGCTTGCAAAATTATCCTGGGAAGAGGAAGAAACTCTCCAACCAGCTTCCTCTCCCGTATCACAACTAATGCCTGCTAAAGCTTAAAATTTATTGGCAGTATGGCAAAGGAAGTCCTGTCTTGCGCTTTCCTGAAGAGCGTCCTTTTGATGAGTGCCTTTGCAAGAATCCTACTGAACGTTGCCGAGAGTCCTGACGTGCAGGACATCGAGCCTTACATAACCCGTAACTGCCTTATCGCAAAGTCTTGACTGCGGTAGTGGCAACTTAAATTTATTGGCAGAATGGCAAAGGTTGCGGTAGAGCAAACGAGATCTTCCCTTGAGCTTTCCTTAACTCCATCCACCTATGCGAAACTCTTGAATTCACGAAACCCGATGTCTTGCTGGGTTTCGAAGAAGAAGTTGTCTGTTCACTTTAAGCTTCCTCCGAAGCACTGCCCACTTCACATTCTTTGCAGGTGAGGTAGAAGGTATCACCGAAGGTAGAGGTAAAAATTCTTTAGGCCCAAATCTGAAACAAGAGCTTGAAGAGTTCAACAGAAACGTTCAGCCAGGCGACACACCTGGCGTGCGCTCGGCGTCCACTGGCGCGCGCTTGGCGTGCACCCGCGCGCGCCTGGAGTCCATCCGAGCGTCCGCTCTCAAAAGCTTCCTGCTACTATGACTTCTTTTACGTATTTCTCAGTGGAAAGACGGACACGAGTTCAGGCGACGTTCGCCTTCTTACTTCTCACTGAAACGCATAACGAGAGAGAGAGAGAGAGAGAGGACGTGAAGTGTCCTCTTCTATAAAGCTTCTATTTTGAGGGTGCGAGTCCTTCCGAAAGCTCCAACCCCTGCACGGGGAGGACGCTTCAGAGGACGAGAAGCAATCTTACAGGATTCGTGCACGCGCTTATGCAACTTTGCAGTCTGGGGTTCAATCAGAAAACCTGCGAGGGCACGCCAGATCGGTGGGGGTCCTTGTAACCCTCCTTAGGCTTTCGACATGCTCCCTCCCCGGGTCCTGGGAGTCAAGCAGAGGTCCCGGCCTAGAGGCGAAACGAGGCCGATCTGACGCACCCTCCACTACACAAGGGGTATCACTGCACTTCTGCACTTCACTTTTACTCTCTAAAGCAAGCACTTTCGATTCTAAGTTACGAATCGAAAGAGTATCAGAGAAAGGGTAATTCCTCTACAGACACTGCTTAGGGCCCGAAGGCAACACTGCAGGGTTAGGAGTAACAATTACAGAAGTAGCACTTCACAGCAATGAAGGAGAGCGAACACCTCTCGTAGACATATTCATAGCCCGTAGGCCATACTACAGAGTTAGGCAAAATAAAGTCTACAGGAAGGTTAGCAGGTTCACTACCCTGACTTTTGTTACTGATTAATTGTGTACATACGAATCATACGTCTTCCTTACGGAATTAGACATGTTTACTGATTAATTGCGTACATCGAATCATACGTCTTCCTTACGGAATAGACAAAGTCTCACACTCCTTACATGACAAATCTCAACAAAGAAGCAAGACCCATACCCCTCGTACATACCAAGTGCGGATCTACCGAAGCTTTCGGTAGCCACACCCTATCTTTGCAGACAACCCCGTCTGAAACTAGCCTAACTAGATTCAGATATTTTATGCAAAAATGAATCAAATTCAAATCAATTTAAGATAGCGTATGCCTAGCCACAAATCCTACAAATCCAAGTAAATAAATCAAAAGACAATTAGGATACTTAGCAGCAATGAAGTTTCCAAAATCCTAAGACGGAGGTACTGAAAACAGTGTTTTCAGCACCGGCGACAGAAAAATTATGAATAGAAAATGGGAATGGTTCCTGATAGGCGGGAATGGGTACTAACCACCAGGCCGACCACTGCGTGTGTCGGAAGTTTTTAAAATTCTGTCGGACTTCAGAAAATACAGCTATATATATATATCTGACAGGTAAGTTTCATGAACAAAATAACTATTACATTAGAAAAAAAGGGCACTCGGCAAACATCCAAGGACTCACGCTACACTCCTCCCTATCTCTTATTACATGGTATGACTTCATAACATTTATTATTTCATAATGCTCTTCTAGTTTGTCAGTGCTAATATTTTTATCACCAAGGATCACCTAGTTGCCAGGTAAACCAGGCAGTGAGATATTAACAAGCAACAGAAACATAAACAGATCTAAGGAAGCAATCAGTCACTAAATGGAACTGGCCAGATATAACAGGCATCCAATGATTTTGAAGAAGAAAAAAACCTTGGCAGTAGAATGATGCCCTCCTTGCCCATCAGTAGTATGTCTTTCTACTCTGACAGAGGCCACCACTTACAACAAGCAAGTATCATTAGCTTTAAAAAGAAGAAAAAAAGAAGGTGATGATTCATCCCAGGAATACAGAAATATAAGAATACATACAGTATTATTGGATACAGTGAAGAAAAGGATAACTTTTTAAAAAAAGAGCCGAGGAAAAGATGCATATTTGTTATGTTTGTATTTTCTGAGGCAGTCTCGACACTTAGGCTAAGCCACCAATAACCAATATAAAATTAAAAACTAACAAAAGTAACATTATAAAAGCAAAATAACAGCTGAACCTTGTCACTAATTACCAACTGGCTCATGTAGCAGCAAACGAATAAAAAGAACTAATAGTATATAAAAAAGAAATAGACGTAAATACGAGTGAGTGAAATAAATAAATTGAGGTCATAGCACAATGATGAGAAGCAAAATGCAAGAAACATGGAAAACATAAGCCCTAAACTTTCATGAAGCCAGCATAAAACCACCTTTATGTAATCATTAACATTCAGCAGTCATTCACTTTATATGGGAAAAAAGGAAGAAAAAGAATAAATAAAACAATGAATTAAGGTACCGAAAAAGGACAAATAAAAAAATTGGCTAAAATAAAATGTGTGAGTCAATATTGCTATAGCTATGCCGGGGAGAATCTCGTAATGAATACAGTTGACAAACTTGCAACTAAAAGAGCTGGATGGCTTTTTCTGCAAGTGCATATGCACAATCACTCATACTTCTCAAACATCCTAAGTCTCAAATTTAAAAAGAGGGGCAGCCCTACAGGTATTGCGATCATAATTTGGACTCCACACAACTGATAGGTTTGCGGTGAACAATTATATATCTTTTATGTAATATTACTTAATATATTGAAGGAAAACATCAAAAGAAAAATTCTATTTCAATACTAACACAAAAAACCATAAAGTCAAAAATATGTCCAATGTGATAATGAGAAAAATACTAACACATAAAACCACAAAGTCAAAAATATGTCCAATGTGATAATGAGAAAAATACAAACACAAAAAACATAAAACCACCAAATGTCAAAAAGTCAAAAAATATGTCCAATGTGATAATGAGAATAATACTAACACATAAAACCACAATGTCAAAAATATGTCCAATGTGATAAGCTTTTACTTTTACTATAAATAAAAAAATATTCACACTTACTGTCTTTGTAAAAATCAATAATAAGTGAAGAAGGCTGAACTGAAGGGCACTTTCTGTCATAATTGATGTCTCTTTCATATTGACAATTAAAAAGTTGGGAAGTTTCCTTAAAATGGATGATGGGAGGAAGCGATGACCATCTATACCCTTCATTTTGCTGCATTCCACAATTTTTCGTACTGCATCGATTATAGTTGTCTTCCCTAGATGCTTCAAATCTTGCTGATAGAGCCAAAAGCATATCTTCAATAAATCTGCAAGCAAAAGCTATAATTAGTATAAAAAAACATTACAAATCATTTCAACCAAGTCCTTTTCACTAATCTGAAATCAGTACAGAATTACAGGGCCATAAGTAGAGAATTACATACATATATATAAAAGAATTCAGCAGTGGTAACGATGAAAAATTATTTTCACTACATGACAATTTTGAATGGGCTACATCAGGTACTATGCTTACATAATCAAATCTTGATTATTCCTCATGCTATTTCTTTCAAGTTATAATTGATTCCCATTTATCTGCAAGTCTCAAGCAACCAGTTCAGCATTAAATAAGAATTAAATCAGATATTAATACATATTATGTAAAGGATAAAATTAGTGCTCAATCTACTATGTAGTTCTTATTGTGGGCTAACCCCTTTTCCTTGCCGATGTCTTGATGTAAACATCATCCAAAATCAAGTCCTTCACATACTGATGACTTGCGCAAATGTAAAAAAAAATTGCAAAACCCCATTCTCTACATTAAAACACTTTTAAACAAACCTTTCCATTGTTCTCCATGCACAGCCAAGTAGTACTGAGGGAAACTGAATAGATACTTGACACTAATTTGTAAAAAGTCTCCACCAAAATTTTCTAATAAGTATGGATTTCTTCTCCCTAGGACTTCAAAAATCAAATCTATCAAATTTTTTGCCGAGATGCGAGGTACTTCTGTAAAAAAAAAATAGATAAATAAACAAACAAATAAAAATAAAATGAGAAAACAATTCAGCACCTAAACTGCTGAATGCAAATATATCAACTAAGAGTAAATTTTTAAACAAATTAAAGTTTTGATTATAGCAAATGTACAAAGTATAATGTACATTAACCCTTACAGGATGGGCTAAATATTAATTAAGCACACCCCAGACCAGGCAAACTTTGAGGCTGGCCAGTTCAAAAAAAAATAAATAATGCACTTGGTGTAAGAAAAATATCATAAAAATTTTTCTGTACCTTCCATGGGAGTTGCAAGTGAATATTTACAACCATGTGCAGGGTCTTTGAAAGTGAATATTTACAACCCTGTGCAGGGCCTTTATTCCAACACATTTGTAAAAATATGCTAATTTTACCATGTTATACATGTTTTCTCCAATAATTTATTTTATTTTATCTTGTAAAGTTATAACCACAGCTCACACAAAACTATAACAGATAAGAAATAAAATTAGTAACATTTTCCAAGCATATTTGTTGTAAAATATTTACAACATTTACTGAGATGAGGAGATGCAGTAAGTTTTTGTGAGGTATACTACATGTTTTTTCTATATATCTTAGCAAAAATGACAAATTTTTAACCAATTTGTATTCTTCATAACTTACAAACCTGAGGTCTTAACATTAGGATAACTACTCAGCGCCAGCTGGAAACCAGTAAAGTTTAAAATAATTGTGTACTCATGGGACTATTGGCATCTGTGCTTGGTCACAAGACACATGGAGCCACCCACATACCCCTCATTAACTCGTGACCCTGTTAGTTATTCTTCCAACCCAGGTTAGTTGATAGAAGGGTGGTTAGAGGTGGGCCTTTGTATATTAAGACCTCAGGTTTGTAAGTTATGAAAAATACAAATTGGTTAAAAATGTCTTTTGTTCATATACGAAACAAACCTTTGGTCTTAACATTAGGATAGACTCACTCTTGGTGGGAGGTAAGTACTATTAACCAACTGGGAGTTTGCCACCTTTGATCAGTTTTCTGAATACCAGAATTCTACGAAACAACTGACCAGTATTTCAGCAACTAAGACATATGAATATCATAGAGTCAGACTTCTGGGTTCTACACAATGTCATAGTTCATTGCGTCTGAGGAAGATAAGAAGATCTGTTCTTCTAACAAACCAACTCATCCACTCACGTAGGTTTGTTATCATTCCTCTCCCCATTGCTAAAGAGAGGAATGTCCCGCTACTGATAGGTATCTTACTGACACTAACCTTAACAGTATGGCTACTTCACTCACCTGTACCTTGTCCGTTCCGTTCGAGCTTATGATGGTTACTCTCTTCTTACTGCCCAAAGTAAAGAAAGAGACAGAAATCTGAAAAGGAAAGAGGCCAGTTAACTCCTCCATTTCACATTCATATCATCATCTTAGACAAGATACCAACTGACCCGCCAGGGGTACTGGATGAGTTACACCATTTGTTGAGCCGCCACCAAAGGACCCAAGGAAATTGTGTCCAAGGACCCTCTGGCGACCTTATATATATATAGGAAATTGAAAGTGGTTTTTCATAACAATGAACCCACTCTCAAATTTCCGTGAACAGACAGACACCTTCTTAACATTGCTCAATTTTGAGCTTCGATACAGTCACAGACCAACCGTCACCATCATTTTAACAGATATGTTCTTAATTGCCAGAAGGCCCGTATTCCTCTGATGACCTTCTCTTCTGTATAACCTCACTGGTACAACTTGACAACAAGGAGTAGGCTTGACCGATCGCCTCTGTTTGGCCTGTTCCTTTACGTCTACCACCTTTTTGTTCTAGGTGACGTAGTTCTTTCTATAACAACAGAGTACTTTGACAAGTCAAAGCTGGCCCTCCTGAAGGTCTCTCACACATACTCACACCATACTGAGCATGACTAAGAAATGTATCGGTCATCATGACCTGTGCTGCATTGACTCATATCCTGGATTCTGGGGCAAATTGGAACTGATGTTCCTATCTACTTTTGAGTCTACGTCAAAAATCTGGTTATTGAGTACTCCCACTCTACCAAGGTCAGAGGAAGATCACCATCCACGGTCAGTTTCCTGTAACATGACTGATGTATGTGCCTGGTGGTAATCCATCAAGCCTACTCTGATATAGAGTATGATTTCACTTATCAGATCGGAGTTCTTATGTGCCCCAGCCAGTTCACTGCTCCTGATTCATCTGAAGATTACTCAGTGTGAAGTGATATTCACATGCCCAATCACCAGTCCAATGTATATCACCATACGTACATGTAATTACAGAGAGACTTCCCTTTGTTCTGACAGCCTCTCCACCAGATCATTGTCTACTGACCGAATGCCTTTAATGGACAGAAACCTCTTCTATGCAGGCAGTCACGGCCAAAGAGTCATTCTGTATATGTGAGCTAAAGACCTTTGGAGTTGAGTTACATCCGAGGTGATACTCTAAATGCAAAATCTTAAAACTATTAGTTCGAAAGGGGATACTGGGCAACCTCCAGACCTTGAGATATTAATTCTACCTATCGATGGTGCCTCTTCCCCACACGAACCTGGTAGCGATGATTGTGCTATGATAAACTTTATCAGTTACTCATCTTGGGTCCTGCTCAATTAGTGGAACCCATTCTTCCGTTCGGGACATGGAGGAACAGGTAGAACCTAGAGTTTGCGTAACCTCCAGGTTGTTCCCAGTATCGCAAATGGAATCCTCAGGCTCCTCACAGGGTGAAACCCCTGAGACAGCTCTTACATGGTTTTTCCATTATACGAGTTCCTCTCTGGACGATTGGTTTGTGCATTCATCTGCCAAACCGGTGGTCCGAGGTCCAACTCCCAGCTCGGCCAACGTGGAACTTATTTCTGGTGATAGAAATTAATTTATCGATATAGTGCGGTTTGGATCCCACAATAAGCTGCAGGTCCCGTTGCTAGGTGACCCATTGGTTCCTAGCCACGTAAAAAATATCCAATCCTACAGGCCAGCCCTAGGAGAGCTATTAATCAGCTCAGTGTTTTTGTAAAAACTAAGATACACTTAACTTTTCCAATTATATGGACGATATCATAGGAAAACCCCAGGAGAATGTCCTATGATAATATATTCTATTCAGACACGTCCTAATTATCCTCCTGACCAAGGATTAATCTTTTAACAGGACATGGCTCATTTTTCCACAAGTAATGTTACTTCCCAACCACGAAACACCTTATGTGGTGATCTGTTACAATATACGAGCATATGTTCAATATTCTACCTTCCAAAGGAAACTCCTATATTGCCAGAAATCACCATGGTGCTATTCTCAAGTAACCTAGCCCAGAATTGTACCCAACGTCACTTCACCCCACCTCACTCTTGAAGAATGGAAAACCCCCCACCTTCCCCTTCCAAATATGATGAGGTTCTAATGCCTTGCTTCAGCCAACTGAAGCTCGAACCCTCTATGTTAGGTTCATGACTTCAATATAGAAACTAGACCAGGATGGAAGAGACCCATTTGCATATTCTAGGGTAATCTAGCCAACAACCACTAGGACTAGTCTAAGTAGGTATAGTCAATTAAGAATTGACTAACTTATTTCAAGTTGGCAAGACCAGGTTGACCCTGGCTTGGTTAGGTTAGGCTATATTAACTCTTCCAATTAGGCTAAGTTAACTCCTCCATCACTTAGGGTAGGTTAAGTCCATCAGAGATGTACTCTTAACTAGGCTAGGCTAGTAGAGACTAGCTTAATCTAGAAACTAAATGACTTAGGTTAGGGTAAAGTCGTTCAAGAAAGTTTGGGCTATACATGCTAGGCTACAACCGCAACCTTCTAGGCTGAGGTGGTAAGTGTTTCGAATGGGTAGCCTAGGCACTAGTCTATGCTCAGCTATACTTATAACCTTACTAATTCGCCCAAGCTAAGATAGTAAAGGCATGTTCAAGCAGCTAGACCATGCTAAGTCATCAACCCACTGTTAGGCTAAGACGACATGTATGTCGGAACCATCTAACCAATGAGTTAGGCTAAGCTATCTAAGAATTGTAACACTCAGACTAATATAAGATAGTAAATGCAGGTTCGAAAACTAAACCGCTGGTCCAAGCCAGCACATGCATACCCAAACCAGTTAGTTTGGACAGTCTAAGCTAAGAACTACTACTCAGATTACTTAAGATAGTAGCAGTAGACTTGGACTGGTTGGAATAGGCTACGAATTTAACCACTTGTTAGGCTTAAAAGGTATGACTCAATTAGCCTGGCTATAGCATCTTAGGTTACAAGTGCCCTACTTAGGCTTGGCTACCTTAAGTGGTGAAAAAAAAGAAGCTCACCTCCTCCTTTCGACGTAAGTTTCCATGCAGTTTCATTAAGAAGAATGGTTCTACAGTACTTTACTTCTAAGGAACCAAGCTTTCGATTAACTTTAACTACTTGTGTAAGAGTCGAAGCGATTGGTCAATACTCTTATAGGAACAAACCAGATTATACCAACAAGTATATAAAACATGGGAATTCTTCTTACCTGTAAAGGTTTGAAGCTTTCTGGGGTCAACCCAAAGTATGCTAATTCCCACCATTCAGGCTGTACGATTACTAAGAGGAATCCATATCCTTCCAGCAATCCGTGCACTTACGTGTTGTAAAACAGGACTCTACATGACTTGAACAAGGTAATTCATACACCTTCGTATCCTTTTTCAATCCAAACACCATGTCAATCCCCGGGGAAAGCATACTGGCAGATGTCCCCGTGCTCCCCGAAAGGTTATTGAATTATCGAATCAAATAAATCACCTACGCATACGAAGCCAGAAACTCTTGGTTTTCTCTTTCCTCTGGTTCTAACGTACTGTGTTCAGCCCCAGGAGATGTTAACTCATTCCTATCCTCTGACAAACGTCCTGGTGTGTCATGACTGTCCGACCATACGGCCGCGGCATTTTTGATCTTTAATGGCCACTGAAGGCTCGATCTGGAATAGTCAGTAGGATTGAGAACATATCTATTTCCAATCCTATTACAAATATGAGAGCAATTTTATCATATTGCATTACTCTGACATCTAGAGTCCATGGAAAAAGTTTGTAAAAGCATCGGCGTATGTATCAAGTACACCATGGCATTGTAGCCTCTCTTAGACTCTTTGTAGTCTCCACTGGCAACTCCGCGTCAGCCGCTAGCCCAGCAACCGTCGACGCTTTCGCTTGTTCGGACTCTTGTAAATGGCTTCGTCCGCTTGCTTTGAGCTTACCAGCTACTCACTTCTCGACTTTCTTGCTAATTGGGATGTGACAGTCCTGGCTCGAAGATGAAGAAGAATTTACTCTTCTCTTCTTGTCCCGAGGATCAGTCCCAAAATCCTGTATCCTCCAATGCTTGACTGGTACACACTGTGACGTCATCGAACTTAGCGATGACACCAGCTAGAGGAAGAAGACAAGACGACGACGAAGCACGCCTTTTCTTTTTGTCTTTCTTAGCAATTTTCACCTGTAGATCTTGTAATTTCTTCATTACTGTGTGTACCAATGAGTCAGAAAGCGTATTTGTTTCTGGAGGCAGCGAAGTAGATCGAGAAGCAGTAGGCTGTGACGTCATCGCAGCGTCATGGATCTACGGCCATTACAGCTCTATGGCCATTATAGCTCTACAGCCGACATGGTTATCACAGCCTAGTCTACCACTGGACTGCTGACAACCTAAACAGCTACCGTCTAAAGGTGACCGAGCTAAAGTACTGCTTAAGCTTTCTTATTCAAAACATAACTGGAGCACACAACGGCACAGCCACTTATCTTACGAGAATATTCATACTTCTCCATAAGTGTGCACCCGAAATGTAAGCGTAAGATAATGATGCCACCGAAGACGACAAGAAGTTGGCAGCAATGGGCTGTGACGTCATGACTACCGCCATTTTGCAAGCTGTTTTGGCTATGACGTCATCACACTTGATGGAAGCATGTGGCTGTTGATGGTACTCTTGCAGCCAAGATCAAGAGACCCAATCCAAGTTTTTTACCATGCCATGGTTTATAAACTATGGGAAAATAGAGGGCCTTCCATTCTCTTAAACCACTCTTGTCCCTTGTATCTGGATCTACCATCACCCCTCCCTTCCTTATTACTGAGAGGGGTGTGTTACTACTGAAAAGTATACTATACTATAAAATAACTTTACAGTATGGCTGACCACCTCACTTGCATCTAGTCCGTTCCAGCTAATGATGGCACTCTCCTTCATACTGCCCGTAGGTAAAGGAGTAGAAAGAAAGTAATAAGGAAAAAAGACCAGTCATCCCATTCATTCTACTTTCATAACTTCATCTTAGACTAGACACAAACTGACCCGCCAGGGGTACTGGATGAGCTATACTACTGCTTGCTGGGCCACCACCACGTGACCCAAGGAAAAGGTATCCAAGGATCTAAGGGCAACGTCTTTTAAATAAAAGGAAGTGAAAGTGGTTTGGTGTTTCCAAACACCAGCTTTCAGAATTTTCTCCACAGACATATTCTTCTTGAAAGCCAAAGAAACACTCAAGCCTCTGATGTCATGAGCCCTAGCCCTCTCCTGGCAATCTGACCCCCTGTCTTCTGTCATGTAGGCATTCCTGATCGTTTCTCTTAGCCAAAACGATATTGTATTCCTGGACACTTCCTTTTTGTTCCTTCCTGTACTTACAAACAACCTCCTGCACCCAGGCCTGAGATGCCTTGTCCTTCTTAAGTACTGCCTCATTACTCTAACGGGACACAGAAGCATCTCATCTCTGTCATTATCTACGAAATCTGCCAGAGAAGGTATGGAAAAGGAGTCAAACCTACCGTCCACTATTGAAGGGTTTTGAGTTTTGGCCACGAATTCTGGAACAAACTCGAATACCATTGACTTAAAATCTCTCGAGTGCTTCACGATATATGACAGGCCACGTAGTTCCCCCACCCTTTTGGTTGAAGCTAGGGCCAATAAGAAGACTTTCTTCAGGGTCAGGCTCCTATCTGTGGACTGCCTTGGTGGTTCATAGGGGGGTTTTGTCAGACTACTCAGTACCATGGTCAAATCCCAATCTGGAGCTTTTAGTTCTTTTGGTGAACATGACTGCTCAAAGCTCTTCATCAACATGGCCAACTCCCATGAAGATGAAATGTCCACACTTTCCATGCGTAAGACCGAGGCTAGAGCAGCCCTGTACCCTTTCACCGCAGATACAGACATATACCTTTCTGTCCTCAGATATATCAGAACACCTTCCATGCATAAGACCAAGGCTAGAGCAGCCCTGTACCCTGTCACCGCAGATACAGACATATACCTTTCTGTCCTCAGATATATCAGAACACCTTCCATGTGTAAGACCGAGGCTAGAGCAGCCCTGTCCCCTTCACCACAGATACAGAAATATGCCTTTCTGTCCTCAGATATATCAGAATGTCCGCTAATTGCTGAATAGTGGTACCGTGTGGAGACAAGTTCCCTCCACGACACCAATCACAGTATGCTGACCATTTTCCTTGGTATACTGCTGCCGATGACTCTGATATTACCTGCCCTCTGTGCTGCTGCTTTCTGCGAAAACCCTCTCGCTCACAGGAGATACTTGACAGTCTCCACCCGTGAAGTGATAAGGACTTCACCGACCGGTGGTACCTCTCCACATGCGGCTGACATAGTAGGCTGTTCCATGGGGGTAACTCTCTCGGCACGTCTATTAGGAGTTCCAAGAGGTCCGGAAACCATTCTGCCTTTGGCCATAAAGGAGCTACCAGAGTCATTCTGAGGTTCTGAGACCACTAGACCCTGTTCAGAACCTGACAGATTAGACAAAATGGAGGAAATGCGTAAACGTCCAGATTGTCCCATGGGTGTTGTAACGCATCTTCTGCTACTGCCTCTACGTCTGGGACTACCGAACAATACACTTCCAACTTTTTGTTGTACCTGGTTGTGGTTGCGAATAGGTCTATGATCGGCCTTTCCCACAACATGAGCATCCTGTCCACTACCTGTTGGTGCAAGGACCACTCCATACCCAGGATCCGATCCCTTCGGCTCAACTTGTCGGCCACTATGTTTCTTTTCCCCAGAATATATCTGGCTCTGATGTCTACTAGGTTCTCTACAGCCCACTGATGAAGTTGAACTGTCATCAGTGCTAGAAACTGTCCATAGTGCTAGAAACGCTACTTTTAACTCCACCACGTTTACATGGAGTTCTCTGTCCTCGCCACTCCATTTCGTTGAAACCATCAGCTCCTACATATGGGCTCCCCAACCTTCTAGTGACGCATCTGAGAACAGCAAGAGATCCGAGGAGGGTTGCTGAAGGGGAACACCCACTGTCAGATTGTTGTCCTTTACCCACTACAGAAAGTCTTTCCTCACTTATGACGATAAAGGAATCTGCTCGTACAGGTGGTCTACTATTGCAAAACTCCTTCATCCTCCATTGTAGAGATCGAAGGTGTAGGCTCCCTTGTGGTACTAGTTTCTCCAAGGAAATTAGAACTCCCAGTACAACCTGCCACTGTTTTGCTGGCTGTGTTTGTTTTTCCAGAAAGGCATCCACCACTTGTTTGCATTTCTCTACTCTCTGGTCTGTCGGGAATTCTTTGGCTTTTATTGTGTCTATAACCATTCCCAGATACACCTGCCGCTTACTTGGATCCAACTGCGACTTCTCCTGATTTATCACAATGCCTAAGCTGTGACAAACTGTAGATGGGTCGGCCTGTCCCTGAGTAATTTCTCTCTGGACTTTGCTATCACCAGCCAGTCGTCTAGATATCTTATTAGCCTGATCACCTGAGCATGCCCCATGTCGACACGAGAGTGAACACTCTTGTAAACACTTGAGGAGACGTTGTCAATCCTAAGCACAGAACTTTGAACTCGAAAACTTTCTCTGCAAGACTGAAGCGGAGAAATTTCCTTGAAGACTGACGGACTGGGATCTGAAAGTATGCGTCCTTCAAGTCGACTGTCAGCATAAAGTCCTTGATCCTGACTGCTTGTAGAACCAGTCTTTGGAGTTTCCATTTTGAATCTGATTTTTCTTATAAACAGATTCAATGTTGACAGGTCTATTACTGTCCTCCAGTCCCCATTGGCTTTGGGTACCAGGAAAATCCTGCTGTAGAAGCCTTTCGACAGACTGCATACTTGTTCCACAGCTCCTTTTTCCATCATCTTCTTCACTTTGTCTTGCAGAATAAAAGCCTTTTGAGGTTCTTGAGCATAAGTGAGGTGAGGTCATGGCTGTTCCGTCAGGGGTGGGGATACTTCGAACGGAATCAAATACCTGACCCTGAGAACATCCACCACCCACTGCTCTGCTCCCAGTTCATGCCACACCTTCCAAGTGATTCGCCAGGCAACCCCCCACTGGTGTGGCTGAGTGATGAGAGGCGCCCATCCTATCGCCTTGAGCCTCTTCCTCTTCCCCTAATCTCCCTTCCTCTGTTATTTCTATTGTGAAAGGGCCGATGAGCTAATTTCTTTGGGGAAGAGGGTCTTGTTGCTCTACTAGGGATGCTATGCCTCACTGGCTTCTTTCGAGGTATTTGCTGCTGCCTTACCTCCATAGGGTTGGCTTGACTGTTAGATGTTTTTCTAACTGCCTGCTGTACCAATCTATCATTATTGTCCATCCTTCTTCTATCTATAGCCTCTTCTAGTATGGCTTCTAGCAACAGCAATTGCGACTCTAAGATATTCCCATTCCTAACTGCTAGCAGGGAATCCAAATCAACAGAGCGGCTTAGCCTAGCCAAAGCTGCATCTCTCCTCATTAATAGGATATTTGCCCAAACATTGGCACTTAAATTTGTCAAGTACACAATTGCTTTGGCACCTGATTGAAGTAATCTAATGAACATTGATTCATCCACTACTTTTCTCGTCATTTCTGAGGATGCAATCTTTGCCACTGCTGTTGACCAAAGATCCAACCAAGAAGCAGTCTGAAAGACAAGAAGCTGTTGCTTCTAACGTAGCAGCCTCTTGGCAAGTCATCGAAGGGCATTCCATTTTTACTTGATCTAAGGTTAATCCAGGTCTTAACCTTACCACATTTGGGTTAATTTGTCTAGATAGCAAAGGAACCGTCGATGTCGTATAATATTTCCTGTTTCATCATTGAGGTGGGATTGGAGGTGGGATAAACTTAAACAATCTATTTGATCTTAAGGAATTATCCCTTCCCGCAATCCATGCGTTTACGTGCTGTAAAACTGACTCCACATGACTTGAACAAGGCAATTCATACGACACCTGGTATCCTTTTTCAACCCAAACACCATGTCAATCCCCGGAGGAAGCATACTGGCAGGTGTTTCCGTTCTCCCCGAAATGTTATTGAATTGACGAATCAAATCAATCGCCTCTGCATACGAAGCCAGAAACTCTTGGTTTTCTCCTTCCTCCAGTTCTAGCGTGCTGTGCTCAGGCACAGGAGACGCTATCTCACTCCTATCCCCTGACAAACGTCCGGGTGCTTCATGGCCGTCTGCCCCTACGGCCGCGGTCCCTTTGATCTCGGCTGACCGCCGACGGCTCGATCCCAAACAGTCAGCAGGAGAACAAGACCACCTCACTTCTTCTCTGCTCGCAGATCGAGAGTGAGAATCTCGCCTATACCTCGAAGATGAAGGCTCTCTCGAAACCAAGTTCACTTCTTCTCCATGACGATTGATATAGTCTCCAACGACCATCGGAGAATTCGGCCTTGATCCTTCATCTAGGTGGACATCTCCTTCCACCAACGAATCAGACAAGGTTGCCAACTCACTATTCTTCGTTCTTTTAATAGGAGCCTTTTCATCTTTTCTCCATATTTTAAAAGGTCTTACAGGCAAAACCGGCATCTGTGCTCTATCCTTTGCTGCACTTTTCGCCCCCAACATCGATTTCGCCAACGACATTGTAGTCTTCCTTAGACTCTTTGTCGTCTCTACTGGCAACTCCGCATCGGCTGCCAGCCCAGCGCCCGTCGGCTCACTCGCTCGTTCAGACTCTTGTAAACAGCTTCGTCTGCTAGCTCTGAGCTTACCAGCCACTGACTTCTTGCCTTTCTTGCTGACTGGGATGTGAGAGTCCTGGCCCGAAGATGAAGAAGAATTCACTCTACTCCTCTTGGCCCGAGGGTCAGTCATGAAATGCAGTGTCCTCCAACGCTTGATTGGTACACGCCGTGACGTCATCGATTTTAGCGATGGCGCCGAGCTAGAGGAAGACGACGAAGAAGAGGCACCTGGAACAAAGATGGAGATGCTTCCCCCCCCCTCCCTGCTGGGAACAGCGGAGCATAAATATTATGCATAAAATTACCCAAAACCCCTCCTGGAGTTTCCGATAACGAACCGCTAAGAGAAACCGAAAGGGTATGGGACAAATCAAAGGCAGGTGGCGAAACATATGGAGCAGTCTGGTGTATCGCCGATACAAAAGAAGCCGGCAACGCTTGGTCATCCAAAGATGGTGTTGACTCCTTTTTTTTTGTACTGGCCTTTCTCATAAAACTTCCTCCACTGTTCCACCGACCAACCACGACAAACAGAACAAAGATTGGTATTTGTACATACATTTTCACTGCACCTACTACACGTTGGATTAGGATCCGTCAACACCGAAGTTAGGAATCTTGAACACGGAAACACTCAGAGAAAGAGAATTAATAAGAAAAATGAAAGTGAAATGGATAAAAATGGGCAAACTAAAACCGGCTTTAAACAGATAGACAGTAAACACATCCTATCTTAAAGGCGGTAGAAATATAACTGGAAGGTCACAGGACGACAAGGGCATTCAGGGTAATACATGCCCCGTGACCTGGTAGATGCCTATAGTCCCTGGATCGCATAAGTTTTAATTTTAATTCTACCGGTTTCCAGCTTGGCGCTAGTAAATCCTAATGTTAAGACCTCAGGTTTGTTTCGAATATGAACAATGACAAATTAGTAACTAATTTGTATTTTTCATAACTAAAAAACCTGAGGTCTTAACATTAGGATTTACTAGCGTCAAGCTGGAAACCAGTAGAATTAAAATTAAACTTGTGAGATCCAGGGACCATTGGCATCTATACCAGGTCACGGGGCATGTATTACCAGAATGCCCTTGGCGTCCTGTGACCCACCAGTTATTTTTCTACTGCCTTTAAGATAGGGCGTGTTTACTGAATCTGTTATAAAGCCGGTTTTAGTTTGCCCATTTTTATCCATTTCACTTTCATTTTTCTTATTAATTCTCTTTCTCTGAGTGTGCTCAGTGTGGGTGTGATCTATAAGAGTGTATTAGTAGTGACATGGAGATTTTTGCTTCACCTTCGGGATCTTCTTCCGTTTTGAAGAGAAGACAGAGGCTACAGACTAATAAATTTAAAAGCTAATAATCGCTAAGTAAAATGTTGTCATACCACCCTTCCGCCACTTGACCACTAGAAATAATAAAGAATAACTTACTCAAAGACGCCTGTCTTAACACTAGCTTTACTAATGTGACTGACAGCCTCTTCTGATTTTCTGTTTTTGTGACAACTGCCTGAGATGCATTTTGCTTCTTTCGCTCATCTTCTTCCAACTTTCTTGCTTCCTGAGGGAGAAAAGTGTTCATGCAACATAAAAATAATCCATAAAATATCATGAAAAAGATAACCAAATGCAACAACTCAAATGCTGTACTCAATAATACAGTTCTGTACTAAATGATACAGTTAAGTCTAAAATGAAACATGAAATACAAACACATTAGTAAAAGGAAATACTACTGATACAAGAAATATTGGCAACAAAAGGGTAAAATGAAACCTCCATAATAAGCAAGCTTATCACAAAAATACATTTCTCTTTGCTTGTGCATACTAATTGTCTTCCCCAACCACTCCACTACCAACCTTGCCATACATCATTGCAACAACTCCTAAATGACCATTACTTTTCCTTTACTTAATTATACTGTAACTTGCATTTTCATTTCACAAATATATTGATGATGAGGGATACATCTGTGTAAATTTATGCCAGGC
>NC_087205.1:104825661-104901598 GCF_015104395.2 Macrobrachium nipponense | reverse complement strand
GAAACTACTCTTATTGTTATTTGTTTATTATTTGTGGAATTGCATCGCTGGACTGAACATGTAGCCCCACGAATCGGAGAAGCCCTTGTGGCCCCCTGGAGTGGGAGGCCGTAAGTGTGGGGCTTTCAGGTCCAGTGATGTCGTGGACCCTCATCCATTGTGTACTAGGTGGCCGAGGGTCGTGAATGCTCTCGGTCCTTAACCTGTGATACCTCCGCCTCTTCACTCAATTTGTCGAGTGCAGAGGAAGGAGGGCGACACCCCGACCTAAGAGTTGTACTCGGGGTCTTCTGTCCACTCAGGGTGGGATCCTTCCCCCACAGCGAACAGGAAACCCTCCCCCCCTTAACCCGACTGTTACTTCCTCAGGTGTGTCTGACTTCTGCGGGTGGGGTGGGGATCTACAGCAGGTGTGGCACTCGCTGAACCTTCCGGGCACTCCGAGTATTTCTGGGGGGCTCATCCATCATCTTGCTGCAGCCCCGTTCACTCACGGGGTGGAGACAAGGACGACTACGACTGTGTCGACACCGTTATGCTGCTCCTCCTCACCTGGTGTATACTCAGCATGGTGACTATGGTCACCCCCTCAGCTGCGGTACAAGCTCCGTTGCCGTATGTGCCCCAGAGGGAGATGGTTCCACCTCCACCTGGTTTTCCTGTCATTGCTCCTCCCCCTGACTTCGAGTGCCCGAAAAGCTTGCCCTTGGATCGCCCTCCTGTTGCTGTCGCCGTACCTGCTGCCCTTTCCTGCCCGTGGAAGTGCTGTCACTCCCGCAGGTCCTTCCAGCCAGGTGGAGTTGGGCCCCGTTGCCACCGCAACCACCCCAGCTCCAGCCTGGATGGGAGACCTGTCTGCTGTCCTGAGGAAGTTGGTAAAGAAGAAGTCATGAGGAAGCGGGAGGTGTCGTCATCTTCATCTTCGTCGTTTGTCTTCTCCTGCCTCTTCCCTTCGACTTCCAAGGTTCCCCAGCCAAGGAAGAAGAAGGTGGCCTCACTTCCCCCCGTAAGAAGTCTGGCACAGAGACTTCTAAGGGTCTGTCTTGCTCCGGCGGGACAGGTGGGTCTTCCGCTGGTTCTCTCGTTCCTCCGGGAATGGGGCCCATCTCTCCTTCCTCAGGGAAGAAGAAGACGGGGACTGTAGAGGTACCAGCCACTGCTGGTACCTCTGCTCTTGGCTCCAGAGGTTCCACCTCCAGATCGGGAGCTATCTCGGCCGCGAGCGAGCGAGCGTCACCTAGTGTATGATCTACCAGTGATCGAGCAGCCAGGAACCAGACAACTGAGTACTCACCGTTCAGGATCCAGGCATGGAGCGGAAGGATGGTAAGTTGCTCAGGTGATGGTCCCACCAGACTGTTCACATGTCGAGGCTGGGAAGAGGTCCCCTTGGTCACCAGGAACAGCCTCAGCTGCTTCTGGGACCGTGGCGTGTCATGAGGACATTGTCGCTCTCACTACGTCAGCGGATGCTACCAGTCATCTGACCATCGCTCTTACCAGGACCGGACGGCTCGCACAGCTGGTAGCAGCTCCTCTGACGCACAAGACCAATGCTACCGTCCTCTGTCCAGTGTTTCTCCGCAGGGAGACCGCTGGTCCAGACCTGCAGCTCGATCGCCACTGCAGGTTGGTGATCGCCTGCAGTCCTCCAAGCCTGCCGGCTCTGCTGGTAGGCAGGGTAGGAGCATCAGGTCTTCCTCACCTGTCCCTTCAACTAGGAGGAGCGAGGTGAATAGGAGTGACCGTGAGGTGTGCGCTTCTTACGGTCCGGCCACGAGAGCCTACAAGCCTGTTTCGTTCCTAGGACCAAACAGATTGTACGCTCAAGTGGTTGGAGGAGACCATGAGGGGTCTGGCGAGGTTCTTCCTCCTGAAGGAAGAGTGTTTCGGAAAGTGATTGGCCTGGATGGACCTGACAATCCATCTCCTCAGGGCGCAATCACCCCCGAGATACAGAGGTCCTTTGCAGAGGTCATTGCACTGATTCGTCAGCACAACAACCTCAGGGAAGGATCGATAGATGGTTGCTCCCTCTGACCCTCCATCGAGGTTGGAGTCGTTCTGGAAGAAGGAACCCAGAGCAACAGTGGGACTACCCCGGTCTTCCTTGGCTGATGGTGTGTTGAACCAAGTGAACGCCCTTGTCTCCGGACAAGATGCCTCACTCAGAGCCAGCAAGTCAGACAAGCTCCTTCTCCCTCCTCTGCCTCGTCAGCAGCGCTTCTACGTTTTTTTTTTTTTTTGCCTTCGGTAGACCCGTTGCCGACCAAGCAGGTTTACCCAGAGCTAGCTCGTCTAACTCTGGGAGTGCCTCTTCATCACCTGCTGTCTGAGACAGACCTCTGGTTCTCGCAGCAAGAGGCATCGAGCCTGGAATCCTCTGGCTGGATCTGTGGTCCCTCATGGTATCCAGAGTCGCAGCCTCCTTGGGAGCTATTGTTCGAGGAGGACTCGGCATTCGGGAGACTGCCAGTCTGGAGGTAGGGCCATCTCCTACCTCGCCCACCAGAAGGCCAACCTGTGGGGCCAACCTGGTTTTAACCAGAGCAGCTGGTCGAGAGGTGACGTTGGGTCTACCCAACGGACTGTAGCTGGGTTCCTTCTGGGCAGTCTCATTCAACTGTGGCTAAGCCTCGGAGCTTAACTAGCGCTTCCTCTGCTTCCAAGATATCAGCACCGTCGAGGGTTTAGTGCAAGGAAGACCCAGCCTTCCTCTTTCGCTTCGAGAATGAGTGTCAGCCCTCCTCTCAAGCCTCCTTCTCTTGCGGGAAAGGGGCTAAGCAGAAGGGGAAGAGAAGTGAAACGCTAGGGACGGCACTCTCCCTCAACTGCTGCTGGAAGTGGGGGGGGAGGGGCGGTGCCTGGCGAGCCATTGGGCAACTTGGCAGTGCTATGGATCCAAGACCTGGGTAGTGGATGGTCCGTTCGGGGGGAGGGATACCTACTTCCCTTCAAGTTGAGGCCACCCCTCACCTCACACACGGTCCACCTTCAGATGTACGTCCCTGGTTCTGCCAGGGACGTAGCACTGACACAAGAAATAAAGACCATGCTGAGCAAAGGAGCTGTGGAGATCGTGTGAGATCAGTCACCGGGGTTCTACAGCCGACTTTTCCTGGTGAAGTCTACGGGGGCCTGGAGACCGGTGATAGATCTCTCTCCCTTGAACCGTTTCGTTTGCCAGACTCGGTTCACGATGGAAACGGCATGCTCAGTGAACAATTGCCTGTTTTCGGTGGACCTGAAGAATGCATATTTTCAAATATCCACCAGTCCTCAAGGAAATACCTTCGCTTTATCCTCGATGGGACGGTGTGCCAATTCAGGGCACTTTGTTTCGGTCTCTCAACTGCGCCACAGGTGTTCACGCAGCAGTGTTCACTTTGGTGTCGGCTTGGCCCATTCGGTCGGGATATCATCTGGATGAAGTATCTCGACAATTGGCTGGTCCTGGCGAGCTCCCGCTCGCAGTTGCCACAGGACAGAGATCGAATCCTCGACTTATGCCGTGATCTGGGGATCATGGTAAATATCGAGAAGTCAGATCTCGAACCCACAAGCAGAGGATAAAGTACCTGGGCATGCTGATTGACACGGTAGCAGCACGAGTCTTCCCCACAGACTTGCGGATCAGCAGGTTTAGGGAGGCAGCCAGACGGTTCCTGTCACAACAGAAACAGTCAGCTCAGCAGTGGGAAGTCGTGATCGGTCACCTGTCTACACTAGAGAAGTTAGTCCCTCACGGGCGTCTTCACCTGTGGTCTCTTCAATGGAGACTAAAGGAGTGCTGGTCACAGGCACGAGATCCACAGTCTTCCTGATTCCTCTCATGGAGGAAGTAAGGGAGGACCTGGCCTGGTGGCTAGACGACAGGAACCTCTTAATATGAGTGCCCCTGCGCACTTCCCCACTGGAGATGCTTCTGTTCTCAGACGCATCAACCGAGGGTTGGGATGCACATCTGGAAGAGTTGCTGGTTGCAGGAGTGTGGAATCATCATGACAGGCACCTTCACATCAACTTCCTGGAACTCAAGGCTGTGTTTCTTACGCTCCAAGAGTTCCGGGAACAACTGATAGGACACTCAGTGGTATTGATGAACGACAACACTACGGTAGTGGCATACGTCAACAAATAGGGGGGCCTAATGTCCCTCCCATTGCACCAATTGACAATGCAGGTGCACGATTGGGCTGTAGCTCACTCAGTAGAGCTGTCAGCCAGATACATTCCAGGCAAGAGGAATGTAGTGGCAGACAAGCTCAGCCACCAGAATCAGGTGATTGGGACCGAATGGTCTCTTCACCCAGACGTGGCAGAAAGGCTCTTTGACCTGTAGGCGTCCAGTAGTGGATTTGTTTCGCCACCCAGGCAACAACAGAAAACTTCAGATTTTCTTCTCGAGTTGTGCCAGACCCATGGGCAGTTGCAGAGGACGCATTCCAACACCCGGCATCGGACAAAAAACCTCGTAGTGATCAGCAGGGTTGCTGGTCACCAGCAAACTTCAGATGATTTTGGTGGTACCCAAATGGCCTCAGGCCCTTTGCTATCCAGACCTGCTGGCTCTTCTCTTGGAGGCACCGGAAGAGATTCCCCCCATGCACAACCTGCTGTGTCAACTGCATGTAGAACGGTACCACCAGACAGTACATTCCCTGTGTCTTGAAGGTTGGCGGTTATCCACCATCTCTTGCGAGCGAGAGGTTTTTCTTGCCGAGCAGCAACAGACAGTCCTCTGCAGCAGTCAAAGGATACAGAGCCTGGCCCTAGTCCTTAAGCTGCGAGGAGTTGATACTTCCTCTTCCATGGAAATATCTCTCCTAATTAGGAGCTTCGAGATGTCTTGCCCACCCAGGGAACTCAGGCCCCAGGGTGGGATGTGACTCTTGTCTTAACGAGTTTGACTCATAGACCCTACAAGCCCCTCCGGGAGTCGTCAGACAGGGATCTGACCCTCAAGACCGTCTTTTGGCTGGTCCTGGCATCAGCAAAGAGAGTAGGAGAACTTCACGTCTTTCCTTCGATCAAACGCATGAGGAGATGGGGATCAGTTATGCTCGATTTCGTTCCGGATTTTGTAGTGAAGACTCAGAACCCTTTGGTTCCTACCGCCAGGTTCAACTCCTTCACGATCCCCTCCCAAGAGGACTTCAACGGAATGATACGGAAGAGATGCTGCTTTATCCTGTGAGGGCATTACGGCGCTATCTGAAGAAAACATGACACCCCAGGCCTGAGTGTCGACGCCTCTTCGTTAGCACCGGGGTGACCAAGAAAGAAGTGTCCAAGAGGAGTGCCGACACCAGTACCTTTCGTCCGACAGCCCACGAAGTTAGAGGCATTGGTCCAACCCTTGCATTCTTCAAGAACTTGTCCGTCGCACAGGTGCTGAAGGCAGGGTGTGGTCCAACCAGACCACATTCACCTCCTCCTACCTTCGGGATTTTGCCCATAGGTTTTTTGGACACTTTTTCCTTGGGACCCGTGGTGGCTGCTCAACAAGTTTTGCAGCTTACTGTTACGGTGTCGAAATATCCTGGCCAAAGGTCGACACAATGTTATGGTGTCGAAATATCCTGGCCAAAGGTCGACACAATGTTACGGCCTCTGAGAGAGGTCCGCTTCAGGTTCGATATGAAATAATAAAAAAAAAATATTTCAACACCAACAGTTGAAACTGTGGATACGAATATAGAAAGAAACACTAACACAACAAAGGTTTATTTACAAGCTTACTAACAAAGGTAAATGCAGAATGGTATCTCCTATTTGCATAAAAAGATAGAATCTTACTCTGCATGTACTTGGGGGAACAGTGAGGCAATTCAAATACTTGCTAGTCAGTTTGGCAATTCGAAGTGGTGGCTTCACAAAAGGAGAGCGGCAATTGCAGACGTCCTCTTGACTCCGTATCACAGAAAATAGTCTGCTTGTAAGGCCGGAACTCCCCAAAACCTGTAGCGGGACCTTTTCTTCCCTGAAGTCTGTTTGGCGTCGAGATAACACGGCCGTCCACTCCTGAAGACGACCAGACCAGTATCCAACCAACTCTCGAACAACTTTTCTTCTGATCCTTCGTTGGTTCCTTTTTCTCGTATCTCTCACGAATGATCTCTGCTGCTGCTGATCTCTCACTGATAATCGGATCTGTGGCTCTTACTGAGGATATCTCTCTGTGACTAACTGGAATCTCTTTTACGATCTCTCTCTATATCTCCTCCTCCTGCTGCCACTTCGTCCGTCGTATTTATACGGCATTCTGGGGGCGGAGCCTACGGCCAACGTCAGGCTCCAGCGATTTCTAGAACTCCTTAGATGAATCTCGATGAGGTATTGCATTAGAAATCGCGGCATTTCTCCCGCCACTTAGGCGTGTGTTGCACTCCAAAACCACAATACGCCCGACGATTCCAGAATAGCCGCGAGCGCGAGAAATAAACCCAATACTTCTTACTTAGGACATTAGTTCTTGCTTGCTATTCATAAGAGGTACGCTTGCCTTACTCTTATGAATTGGTCCAGAGGTCTGGCCACTGATCCTGCAGTTCCCACTCCGATCAGCTGGACAGAGGCTAGGTTCTCCCCTCTTTGCTCTTACGACTGGTGTTTGTCCCAGGTTGGGCAAACACCAATCTGTTCACAAGACTCAGATTCTTCCCACCAATAAGTGAGTCTTCCTTATGTAAAGGACCGATGGTTTGGATAACGTGTTGGAACAAATCACAATTTTCGAAAGTAGATTGTATTTTTCCTAACTACAAATCTGAGGTCCTTTACATATAGTCCTACCTCATGTCACCCCTCACTGTACCTGGGCCTAAAGCAAAGTGGTATGTTTACTTCCAGTCGGGTGGGACTCCTGACCATCGGATAAACAGTTACTGCCGAAGTACCTTGTTAGTAAATCTTACGACTGGTCCAGCTGGTGCTGGATAGTAATTCCTTATGTAAAGGATCTGAGGTTTGTATAGTTAGGAAAAATACAATTTACTTTCAAAAATGGTGAATTTTGGTGGAATAGCCTAAGAACACCTCTCTGACCTCAAAGAAGAGGGGATAACCGAGTTCTCCCAAGACTTACGAGTGACAAATAAGTGCTGTAAGTTGGTTTTGCCAAGAGAACGAAGTCTCTTTCGTTCATCATCATTGTTACAGTCGCAGCGAGGCCATCTTGGATGCCGTTGATGGTCATCAGTTTTCTCTCGGACCACCGCGGAGGATTGTGGTGCTTCTTCACCATTGCTTCCAGCTGCTTCACCAGCGGAGGATATCTGGAAAGGAATGGGCTTTTGTGTGTGTGTATATATATATATATATATATATATATATATATATATATATATATATATATATATATATATATATATATATATATGTATATATATATATATATATATATATATATATATATATATATATATTGTTACGAAGTGCCAAGTATCTGGTTACCACACTTACCATTCATTAACTGATACCTCACAAAGGCCAGATACTGAACCCTCATCACAGGTGTTAAACAACTGAATATTCTAAAGGCAACAGTGATCCGTTAACAACTTGCCAGTATTGCATAAAATCAGACTAAGTTCATCAAAAAAACAGTGTGAGGTAATCTTGTAAGTAATTAAATTAATCAAAGGGCATCACTCAATCAACAACTTTAAAAGTCTAAGTATTTCCCTGATTTCAGAAGTCTAAGTACTTCCCTGGTTCTAAGTCACTTCAAGTAAATTGAAGGAAAGCAGATCAATTACCACTCTATGTTTTCTACCTAACATAAATATAATCATAATTAAATGCAAATATACTGGTGTGAAATAAAGAAAATACTTATAAAAAATTTTGAATACAAAGTTTATTACTAAACTCAAAGTTTTATAAGTGAAATTCACAATATCAGGGAAAATTACTGTACTTGAAAACAAAGTAAAGTTTAATTAATTCTTGATTAAATTAGTAAAATTAAATCAAAATTAATTTATCACAAAATTCCAAGAAAATTAATTCAATCAAAATTCAAAAGTGTTAGGCATAATTGAAAATTTGAAATTAATTCGCAAGTGCTAAATAAAAATAAAACTTGAAAAGAATCTAAGTAAATGCAAATTAATTCACAAATGTTAAATTTAATTAAATGTGCAATGATTAAGCAATGTAAATAACTAAGTCAATTAATTGTGAATGTAAATGAAAATACAGAAAAATGTGGACAGTATCAAAATAAAAAGGCACACTTCAACAAGAAAATGAAAATATGCGCAAAATGAAACAAACACAAAAACACAAAAATTTGTAATGTGTAAAAGTGTAAATCTTTTCACTCAAAACATTGTAACCATCAGTTTTACCAACCACTGTTCCTATCAGTCATCAGTTTCAGGGGACCGTCCACTATGGCGGATGACATGTCAACTTGAAAAAATAAAAAATCGAGTTTTTTACTTGTATCTATGCAGAAAACATGCCGTGCATAGCTTTCCAAGAAGTTTCAGCCAATTATTTTTTATAAATAATGAAGATATAGCGGTTTTTAAATGATGACGTCATCATAACTGCGTCGTCTGTATGACAGTTTGACAGAATCGTTTTTGCGTGTTATTTTTCCATATATACAGGGATTTTTTTCAGATTTTTTTCGAGATTCTTATACATCTGGTAACAATGAAAGGTGGTGTGAGAGGGGAGAGCTGCTCAGAGCGGCTATTTATAGGCGAGAGCCGCGAGACTCAGAGAATGACTCAGTTACGCCACAGACGTCAAATGAGTTACATGCGCTTCGTCACTTGCGTTTGGTCACTAGCTATTTACGTTGTTTTTGTAACTTCTTAGTGAACTTATAGCAATGCCGAAGTTACCTAAGATCGAGAAGGCTACTCAGCAACTAAGGCTAGCAAAATTAGCAAAAGGCCAGGAGTATGCTGAAAGAAAACACGAAAATTCATTGTTATCAACGCCCTCATTGTCTCGATGTCTCGCCATCAACATCATTGTCTGGTGTCACGCTGAGGATATTAATACCACTTACAGGGGTAGGACCATAATCCTTGATGTAGAAATCAACAATAAAAGTACAAATAAAGTAATTGTAATAATGTTGTTTTGACTTTTATAAGAAAAAAGCGAAATTTACATAGCAAATCTTTGGGAGCTCATAACTCAAAAACATTCTTATGCGCATGTCGGTAACCATTACTCGGTTATTTATTATCCAATTTTGGAGAGAAAGATATCATTGGAAAGAGGAATAAAAATCCTATAATTCTGTGTGACAGAATTTTGATTTCTTTCTTTTTTTTTTTTTTAGAATTTTTTGAGTGTTTAGACTAAAAAAAAAAAAAAAAAAAATCAAAATTCTGTCACACAGAATTGTTCCGCATATAAAGAAGTGTTTATGGTATGATTTTCAATACAACTGATGTCATATTAGCGGAGAAATCTCTACTTATTTTTTTTTTATAAATCGTAATTTTTGCTAATAAAACTAAAAGTTTTTGCTCAAATGACTTGAAATTTTTATATGATGAAGGTATTACATATATCTAAAACATATATGAAAATTATCTATTTTGCGTAATAAATTAAAAAAATGGACATCATAGCGGACAGTCCCCTTAACCACTGTTCCTATCCGTTATTAGTTGCAACTAATAAAAATATAACATACTTTACCTTTTTGGTATACCAACTTCTTTCTTTGCTGCAGTCTTGTTTTACACTTTCACAAAAATCAGGTGCTGTTACTTTAACAATGTTTGTTCAGATTCCACAAAAAACACTATTTAACACTAAATAAACTCTAAGAAATATCAAATATGAAATTCTGAAGTTACGAGTGACCAATTTAGGTTACGTTAATATAATCTCAAGGATGTCGAGGGAGAGAGAGAGAGATGTGAATGCCTCGAGTATCTGAGATCTAATGAAATTCTCTTCCTTACGGAAGCTGGACAGTGAATGATGACACAAAAAGTTTTTGGCACAATTCTCCTAGAAGCTTCGAAATCTTACGCAATTTTACATACAAAATGTGTAATCTGCATATGGCACTCGGCAAAGACATACACGTACAAGACCAGTCTGTTAAAAAAAAAGACATTTATTCGACTTGGTCGACCGAAGCAGAAGCCCCTTATCTTACTTGATGACAGATTCTCAAAACAAATGAAGTCTTGAGCTCGTTTATCAAACGTGTTGACAGATTAGGAAAGCAAACGGAGATCTCACAGTTCCTCTAATCTCACAGCGCTGACATAATAGGGAAACAATCGTAGTTTCGAATGGACAAAGAAAATCTCTCTCTTTCTAGATTCTATGTTATATATATATTCTTTTACATTATGTTATGCAAAATCTGAACACATTTAAAACATCCTATCTCTAAGCTATCTAGGAATCTGAAAAAATGTTGCACAATTCTACATAACATTTCAAAGAGGGGAAATATGCATTTTGAAAGTAGCAATATATAGTATACCTCCCCCCAGAAGATTTTTTATCACGGTGTTGAATCCAACGATTCACAACGAGATAAATAATCAGCAACTACATTGTTTTTGCCACTAATGTGCTGCACTCTTAAGTTATACTGTTGCAGGCACAAAGACCACCTGGCCAGTCTTTGATTATGGCTTTCCATTCTCTGGATAAATGATAGTGGATTGTGATCAGACAACACTAAAATTTCTTTATTCAAATTTTTTCAATGCTGTGATTAAGGCTAAAGTTTCCTTCTCGATTGTTGAGTATCTTTCTGATGTTTTTTTCAGTTTTGTAGACATGAAGCACACAGGATGGTAGATATTATTTTCATCTTCTTGAAGTAGAACAGCTCCGACGCATCAACTTGTATCACAAATTTCTTGTCGAAGTCTGGAGCTTGAAGTACTGGTCTTGAAGTTAAAATGGCTTTTACCTTCTCAAAGGATTCTTGACACTCTGGAGTCCAAACAAACTTAGCTTTGGGACTAGTCAAGTTTGTTAAGGGAGCTACTACGGCTGAGAAATTTGGGCAGAAACGACGATAGAATCCAGCCATGCCTAAAAATCTCTGTAGCTGTTTTCCTGGTAGTAGTGGGGTGAGCCTTATGGATACCCTCTACATTAGCATTTACTGGAGCAAGAAGGCCTTTCCCAACTTCAAACCCAAGATACTGTACAGTTGCCTTTCCAAACTCACTCTTCTCTAGGTTGACTGTTAATCCTGCTTCTTGTAGTTTCTTGAAAACTTTCCTCAGAATCTTCAGATGTTCTTCCCACGTTGTAGAGTAAATCACGATGTCATCTAGGTATACACCTACTCCTTCTATTGATCCTAGCAGTTGATCCATCACTCGTTGAAATGTTGCCGGTTCATTCATCAGACCAAACGGCAGAGCAGTATACTGATACAGTCCAAAAGGAGTAATAAAAGCTGACAGCAACTGGGCATTCTCATCTAAGGGAATTTGATAATATCCTTTCAACAAGTCTATCTTGGAAACAAACTTGGCTTGCCCAATATTATCAAGTAACTGATCTATAAGAGGCAAAGGATAATTATCAGCCACACTGATAGAATTCAGTTTCCTATAGTCAGTAAACATCCTAAATGAACCATCTGGTTTCTTCACTAACACACATGGAGAACTGAAGTGACTTGAACTGGGTTCTGCTAATCCATGTTGCAGCAAATACTCAACTTCCTTCTTCAAAACATCTCGATGATACGGTGATAAGCGATAGGCTCTTGCCTTGAAAGGTCTTCCATCTTCTTGAATCTTGATTTTCATGCTTGGTCAGATCAGTACGTCTAGGCACATCTGAAAAAATTTCTGGAAAACTTCTAATTACTTCACTTAAGTCTTCACCTTGTTCAACACTCAGATATTTCAGTTTATCCTACAAATTTTCCAAAATTGAAGAATTATTCATCTTGCTTGCAGCTCCCAATTCGTAGCCATCATCGTCTTCTGTAGATAAAGTTGTTTGGGTTACTGACACAGTTTCAGTTTTAGTTTCTGAGAAATAAGGTTTCAAGAGGTTCACATGTATCTTCGTTTGTCTTCTTCTTTCTGGTGTTTCAATCACATGAGTTCTATCACTTAACTTCTGAATTATCTTGTAAGGACCTTGAAATTTATTAGTGAGGGGAAATCTCTCGACAGGTAAGAACACTAACACTTGTTGACCAACACTAAAACTTCTTAGCTTAGTCTTAGCATCAAATCTCCTTTTCATTTTCTCTTGACTCATTTTCAAGTTTTATAAAGAGAATTTTCTAATCTCTTTCAAGCTTTTCCTTAAGTTCTTCACACACTCTCCTTGGCTTTCCTCTTGATTTTCTTCCCAATTTTCTGCAAGAATCTTCAACGGTCCTCTCACTTCTCTTCCAAAAATCATCTCATTAGGTGAACATCCCATACTCTCTTGATAAGCACTCCTAACTTCAAACAACATTAATGGTAAACCAACATCCCATTCTCTTCCTGACTCAGAACAATACTTTGTCAGCATACTTTTCAATGTTTGATGGAACCTTTCCAAGGCTGGAGTTTCTGGATGATAGGCAGTGGATAACTGTTGTTTCACTTCTAACAAATTCATCACATCTTGGAATAACTTTGAAGTAAAGTATGTTCCTCTGTCACTTTGTACTATTTCTGGTATACCAAACTTTGAGAAAAACTCCACAAGTTTTTCAGCAACTATCTTGGCAGATATGTTTCTAACAGGGATTGCCTCAGGATATCTTGTCACAGGACACATTAATGTTAACAAATACTCATTTCCTTTCATTGTCTTCGGCAGCGGTCCAACCATATCTATAATCACTTTGCTAAAGGGTTCTCCTCTAACTTCTATAGGTTGTAGGGGGTCTTTCTTGATGGTTTAATTCGGTTTTCCAGCTATCTGGTAGGTATGACACTCACGACAGAACCTGCTAACATCTTTGCGAAGTCCAGGCCAGAAAAAATATTTCATGATCTTCTCCACAGTCCTCCTGATTCCCATATGTCCAGACTCATGAGCTACTGCAACCACTTGCTTTCTCAACGGATATGGAATCAAAATTTGATGATATTCGCCCCATACAGCATCTCCTGGTAATATCTGTAGGTCTATACTTCCTCATCAGCAAACCTTCCTTCAGATAACTAACAGGTAGGAGTTTTGTTGCATCTCTTCTCGATCAACAACTCTGAAGAACAAATCAGTTAACGATGCATCCTTCTTCTGCAAGTCCATCAGCTTCTCTCTTGTCACTTGACCAACTTCAAGGGTTGAATTCTCAATATCTGCTAACTCAGCTGTAGTTTCACTACTGTGTTCAGTAACACTGACTACTCGGAGTCTCTTCAGGAACATCAGGTTCTTCTTCTTCGTCGTCGTCGTCTTCTTCATCTTCTTGGGAAATCTCTTCTTGGTTAGCACTATGGGAAACTTCACTTCCCTGGAATAATTCTTCTAAGCACAAAGATCCTTCACTTGATCCTTCTTGGGTGTGTAAATCCTGTTTCTTCACTTGCAGTCGTAGTCCTCTTCATACTTCTGGTATTTACACAACTAGGAAACAGGTGGGGGTTATTCTTCTCCAACTCTACTGTAGGACTAATCCTCAATGGTTTGTCTGTCACTACAGGACAAGGAATAAATAGCACACCACCAACTTCATTCCCCAACAGAACATGTACACCTTCCACAGCCAGTGAGTCCTTTACAGCAAAATCAACATTCCCTGTCACCAATTCACATGACAGGTGTAAGCGGCATATAGGAGTTACTTCCTCTCCTCCTATACCCTTCAAAATAACTGAATCTCCTGTGAGACTCTTCTCCAACTGAGGGTGAGAACCACATACTACCACACTATGGTTACTCCCTGTATCACGTAATATCTTGACTGGTACCTGCACACTTCCCTCTTGAGTTGACAGCATACCCTCATAGATATATGGCTTAAAAGCCTCCACACTGCTAAGCCACTCACTGCTTGAGGTAACATTTCCACTGGTTGCTAAACATTCAGCTTGTTTAGTTTAATTCTTCTCTGGAGTCTGATTCTTTCCAGACTGCTCTTCGTATTTGTTTGTCACCTGGTCCACTTTCACAAACTTGACCAACTGGCTTTGACTGCTGTTGATTCCAGTAACACTCTTGACTGTAGTGTCCTACTCTTCCATACTTGAAACAGACAACATTAGGTTTCTGTAACTGTCTTGAAAAACTGGATGAAGATTTCACATTAGCTTGCTGAGTTGTATTACCTTGTGTACTCTTGGTAGTATCACTTGTAGGTTTCCCATTAAATTGGTTTCTGTTATTTGGATAAGACTTAAAACCTGGGCGTTGTTGACTCTGGTACTTGACATTGTAATTACGTTTACTACTGATTATATTGTAATCTTCACTCAGTGTAGCAGTTTTGTCAAGTTTCTTCACCTCTCTCTCTCTCTCTCTCTCTCAAATAGGCTTTTATATGTTCAGGAATTCCTTTAAGATACTGTTCAAGAACAAGTAACTCTTCTAACTCATCAAAAGTTTTAACTTTAGCAGCTTCTAACCAACATTTGAAACACCTTCTCACTTTGTAAGCATAATCTAAGAATGTTCCCTTCTCATCTTTTCTTAAATTCCTGAATCTTTAATTGTAGTACTCTGGGGTCATCTGGTAAACTTGTAGCACACTGTGTTTAAGTACCTTGTAGTCTTTACACTGATCAGCTGCTAAGGCTAGATAAGCACTTCTCCCTTTACCAATCAAGACACTTTGTAGCAGAACTGACCATTTATCCTCTGGCCATCCTGAAGCCACTTTCTCAAAGTGATAAAAAAACTCATCTGGAATTTCTTCAGTAAACTTGGGGATTAACTTCTGTACTCTTACTACATCAAATACAGGGTCTTGATTACCTTGGTTAGGGTTAGACGGTGTTACAGGTAATGTTGATCTAGCTCTTATCAATTCCATTTCCCTTTCATGTCTTGCGATTTCTCTTTCCTCTTTTATCCTTTCTCTTCCCTCTTCTGCTGCTTTTTCTTCTTCTCTTTCTCTTCTTTCTTGTTTTTCCCTGTCTATTCTTTCTCTTTCAGCATACATTTTTAGCTTAATCAAATTCTCTTCTGCTTCAATGAATCTAAGCTCTAACTCTGCATCACTTTTCTCTTTCTTTTCTGCTTGCTTATTTATGAGATCAGCACGTGCTACATTCAACAACTCTTGAGCCAGTTTCTAACTCATCTTCATCAGTTATTCTACCAGAGTTTATCATGATTCCATAGCAATACATCTTATTTGTGCTTTACCATACTAGTAGACACTAACCACCACATGCCACTGCTAAAGAGCGCTCCACTGTGCCATAGTCAGAGTGGTTTCAGATAAAACTTGGATGGAAGGGGCTGCTAAAAATTCCTGAACCTTGAACTGAGCCACTTTCCTCTAAGTTATCAACTTGCAATTCAATACAATAAATGCAAAACAAAACTATATGGTCACTCTCCTAACAAAACATATCCCTAACACCACCAGTATATACTGGAGTGAAAATGAAATCTTTTTGCCCTGGTCTCTGGGCACCATTAATCATGTTACGAAGTGCCAAGTATCTGGTTCCACACTTACCATTCATTAACCAATACCTCACAAAAGCCAGGACACCTGAACTCATCACAGGTATTAAACGACTGAATATTCTAAAGGCAACATGATCCCTTAATAACTTACCAGTATTGCAGAAAATCAGACTAAGTTCATCAAAACAGGTGTGAGGTAATCTTGTAAGTAAATAAATTAATCAAAGGGCATCACTCCAATCAACAACTTTAAAAGTCTAAGTATTTCCCTGATTTCAGAAGTCTAAGTATTCCCTGGTTCTAAGTCACTTCAAGTAAATTGAAGGAAAGCAGATCAATTACCACTCAATGTTTCTACCTAACATAAATATAATCATAATTAAATGCAAATATACTGGTGTAAAATAAAGAAAATACTTATAATAAAAATTTTAAATACAAAAATTTATTATTAAACTCAAAGATTATAAGGGAAATTTACAATATCAGGGAAAATTACTGTACTTGAAAACAAAGTAAAGTTTAATTAATTCTTGAATTAAATTAATTAGAATTAAGTCAAAATTAATTTATCACAAAATTCAAGAAAATTAATTCAATCAAATTCAAAAGTTGTTAGGCAATAATTGAAAATTTGAAATTAATTCAACAAGTGCTAAATAATAATAAAACTTGAAAAGAATACTAAGTGAATGCAAATTAATTCACAAGTGTTAAATTTAATTAAATGTGCAATGATTAAGCAATGAAAATAACTAAGTCAATTAAATTGTGAATGTAAATGAAAATACAGAAAAATGTGACAGTATCAAATAAAAGGCACACTTCACAAGAAAATGAAAAAATGCACAAAATGAAACAAACACAAAACACAAAAATTTGCAATGTGCAAGTGTAAATCTTTTCACTCAAAACATTGTAACCATCAGTTTTTACAAACCACTGTTCCTATCAGTCATTAGTTAACCACTGTTCCTATCCGTTATTAGTTGCAACTAATAAAAACATAACACACTTTACCTTTTTGGTATACCAACTTCTTTCTTTGCTGCAGTCTTGTTTTACACTCACAAAAACCAGGCGCCGTTACAACGACAATGTTTGTTCAGATTCCACAAAAAACACTATTTAACACTAAATAAACTCTAAGAAATATCAAATATGAAATTCTGAAGTTACGAGTGACCAATTTAGGTTACGTTAATATAATCTCAAGGATGTCGAGGGAGAGAGAGAGAGAGAGATGTGAATGCCTCGAGTATCTGAGATCTAATGAAATTCTCTTCCCTATGGAAGCTGGACAGTGGATGATGACACAAAAAGTTTTTGGCACAATTCTCCTAGAAGCTTCGAAATCTTACGCAATTTTATATACAAAATGTGTAATCTGCATATGGCACTCGGCAAAGACATACGCGTACAAGACCAGTCTGTTAAAAAAAAAGCCATGTATTCGACTTGGTCGACCGAAGCAGAAGCCCCTTATCTTACATGATGACAGATTCTCAAAGCACAAATGAAGTCTCGAGCTTGCTTATCAAACATGTTGACAGATTAGGAAAGCAAACGGAGATCTCACAGTTCCTCTAATCTCACAGCGCTGACATAATAGGGAGGCAATCGTAGTTTCGAATGGACAAAGAAAATCTCTCTCTTTCTAGATTCTACATTATATATATATTCTTTTACATTATGTTATGCGAAATCTGAACACACATTTAAAACATCCTATCTCTAAGCTATCTAGGAATCTGAAAAAATTTTGCACAATTCTACATAACATTTCAAAGAGGGGAAATATGCCTTTTGAAAGTAGAAATATATAGTATACCTCCCCCTAGAAGATTTTTTATCATGGTGTTGAATCCAACGATTCACAGTGAGATAAATAATCAGCAACTACATTGTTTTTGCCACTAATGTGCTGCACTCTTAAGTTATACTGTTGCAGGCACAAAGACCACCTGGCCAGTCTTTCATTATGGCTTTTCATTCTCTGGATAAATGATAGTGGATTGTGATCAGACAACACTAAAATTTCTTTATTCTTCAAATTTTTTCAATGCTGTGATTAAGGCTAAAGTTTCCTTCTCGATTGTTGAGTATACTTTCTGATGTTTTTTTCAGTTTTGTAGACATGAAGCACACAGGATGGTAGATATTATTTCCATCTTCTTGAAGTAGAACAGCTCCAACGCCACAGTCCGACGCATCAACTAGTATCACAAATTTCTTGTCGAAGTCTGGAGCTTGAAGTACTGGTCTTGAAGTTAAAATGGCTTTTACCTTCTCAAAGGATTCTTGACACTCTGGAGTCCAAACAAACTTAGCTTTGGGACTAGTCAAGTCTGTCAAGGGACTACTACAGCTGAGAAATTTGGGCAGAAATGACGATAGAAATCCAGCCATGCCTAAAAATCTCTGTAGCTGTTTCCTGTAGTAGTGGGGTAGCCTTATGGATACCTTCTACATTAGCATTTACTGGAGCAAGAAGGCCTTTCCCAACTTCAAACCAAGATACTGCACAGTTGCCTTTCCAAACTCACTCTTCTCTAGGTTGACTGTTAATCCTGCTTCTTGTAGTTTCTTGAAAACTGTCCTCAGAATCTTCAGATGTTCTTCCCACGTTGTAGAGTAAATCACGATGTTATCTAGGTATACACCTACTCCTTCTATTGATCCTAGCAGTTGATCCATCACTCGTTGAAATGTTGCCGGTTCATTCATCAGACCAAACGGCAGAGCAGTATACTGATACAGTCCAAAAGGAGTAATAAAAGCTGACAGCAACTGGGCATTCTCATCTAAGGGAATTTGATAATATCCTTTCAACAAGTCTATCTTGGAAACAAACTTGGCTTGCCCAATATTATCAAGTAACTGATCTATAAGAGGCAAAGGATAATTATCAGCCACACTGATAGAATTCAGTTTCCTATAATCAGTACACACCCTAAATGAACCATCTGGTTTCTTCACTAACACACATGGAGAACTGAAGTGACTTGAACTGGGTTCTTCTAATCCATGTTGCAGCAAATACTCAACTTCCTTCTTCAAAACATCTCGATGATACGGTGATAAGCGATAGGCTCTTTGCTTGAAAGGTTTTCCATCTTCTTGAATCTTGATTTCATGCTTGGTCAGATCAGTACGTCTAGGCACATCTGAAAAAATTTCTGGAAAACTTCTAATTACTTCACTTAAGTCTTCACCTTGTTCAACACTCAGATGTTTCAGTTTATCCTCCAAATTTTCCAAAATTGAAGAATTATTCATCTTGCTTGCAGCTCCCAATTCGTAGCCATCATCGTCTTCTGTAGATAAAGTTGTTTGGGTTACTGACACAGTTCCAGTTTTAGTTTATGAGAAATAAGGTTTCAAGAGGTTCACATGTATCTTCTTTTGTATTCTTCTTCCTTCTGGTGTTTCAATCACATAAGTTCTATCTCTTAACTTCTGAATTATCTTGTAAGGACCTTGAAATTTATTAGTGAGGGGAAATCTCTTGACAGGTAAGAACACTAACACTTGTTGACCAACACTAAAACTTCTTAGCTTAGTCTTAGCATCAAATCTCCTTTTCATTTTCTCTTGACTTATTTTCAAGTTATAAAGAGAATTTTCTAATCTCTTTCAAGCTTTTCCTTAAGTTCTTCACATACTCTCCTTGGCTTTCCTCTGATTTTCTTCCCAATTTTCTGCAAGAATCTTCAACGGTCCTCTCACTTCTCTTCCAAAAATCATCTCATTAGGTGAACTTCCCATATTTTCTTGATAAGCACTCCTAACTTCAAACAACATTAATGGTAAACCAACATCCCATTCTCTTCCTGACTCAGAACAATACTTTGTCAGCATACTTTTCAATGTTTGATGGAACCTTTCCAAGGCACCTGGAGTTTCTGGATGATAGGCAGTGGATAACTGTTGTTTCACTCCTAACAAATTCATCACATCTTGGAATAACTTTGAAGTAAAGTATGTTCCTCTGTCACTTTGTACTATTTCTGGTATACCAAACTTTGAGAAAAACTCCACAAGTTTTTCAGCAACTATCTTGGCAGATATGTTTCTAACAGGGATTGCCTCAGGATATCTTGTCACAGGACACATTAATGTTAACAAATACTCATTTCCTTTCTTTGTCTTCGGCAGCGGTCCAACCATATCTATAATCACTTTGCTAAAGGGTTCTCCTCTAACTTCTATAGGTTGTAGGGGGTCTTTCTTGATGGTTTAATTCGGTTTTCCAGCTATCTGGCAGGTATGACACTCACGACAGAACCTGCTAACATCTTTGCGAAGTCCAGGCCAGAAAAAATATTTCATGATCTCCACAGTCTTCCTGATTCCCATATGTCCAGACTCATGAGCTACTGCAACCACTTGCTTTCTCAACGGATATGGAATCAAAATTTGATGATATTCGCCCCATACAGCATCTCCTGGTATATCTGTAGGTCTATACTTCCTCATCAGCAAACCTTCCTTCAGATAATACAGGTAGGAGTAGTTTGTTGCATCTCTTCTCGATCAACAACTCTGAAGAACAAATCAGTTAACGATGCATCCTTCTTCTGCAAGTCCATCGCTTCTCTCTTGTCACTTGACCAACTTCAAGGGTTGAATTCTCAATATCTGCTAACTCAGCTACTGTAGTTTCACTACTGTCTTCAGTAACACTTTGACTACTCGGGGTCTCTTCAGGAACAGGAGGTTCTTCTTCTTCGTCGTCGTCGTCTTCTTCATCTTCTTGGGAAATCTCCTCTTGGTCAGCACTATGGGAAACTTCACTTCCCTGGAACAATTCTTCTAAGCACAAAGATCCTTCACTTGATCCTTCTTGGGTGTGTAAATCCTGTTTCTTCACTTGCAGTCGTAGTCCTCTTCATACTTCTGGTAGTTACACAACTAGGAAACAGGTGGGGGTTATTCTTCTCCAACTCTACTGTAGGACTAATCCTCAATGGTTGTCTGTCACTACAGGACAAGGAATAAATGGCACACCACCCAACTTCATTCCCCAACACAGAACATGTACACCTTCCACAGCAGTGAGTCCTTTACAGCAAAATCAACATTCCCTGTCACCAATTCACATGACAGGTGTAAGCGGCATATAGGAGTTACTTCCTCTCCTCCTATACCTTCAAAATAACTGAATCTCCGTGAGACTCTTCTCCAACTGAGGGTGAGAACACATACTACCACACTATGGTTACTCCCTGTATCACGTAATATCTTGACTGGTACCTGCACACTTCCTTCTTGAGTTTGACAGCATACCCTCATAGATATATGGCTTAAAAGCCTCCACACTGCTAAGCCACTCACTGCTTGAGGTAACATTTCCACTGGTTGCTAAACATTCAGCTTGTTTAGTTTCATTCTTCTCTGGAGTCTGATTCTTTCCCAGACTGCTCTTCGTAGTTTGTTTCACCTGGTCACCTTTCACAACTTGACCAACTGGCTTTGACTGCTGTTGATTCCGGTAACACTCTTGACTGTAGTGTCCTACTCTTCCACACTTGAAACAGACAACATTAGGTTTCTGTAACTGTCTTGAAAACTGGATGAGGATTTCACATTAGCTTGCTGAGTTGTATTACCTTGTGCACTCTTGGTAGTATCACTTGTAGGTTTCCCATTAAATTTGTTTCTGTTATTTGGATAAGACTTAAAACCTGGGCATTGTTGACTCTAGTCCTTGACATTGTAAATACGTTTACCACTGATTATATTGTAATCTTCACTCAGTGTAGCAGTTTTGTCAAGTTTCTTCACCTCTCTCTCTCTCTCTCTCTCTCAAATAGGCTTTTATATGTTCAGGAATTCCTTTAAGATACTGTTCAAGAACAAGTAACTCTTCTAACTCATCAAAAGTTTTAACTTTAGCAGCTTCTAACCAACGTTTGAAACACCTTCTCACTTTGTAAGCATAATCTAAGAATGTTCCATTCTCATCTTTTCTTAAATTCCTGAATCTTTCATTGTAGTACTCAGGGGTCATCTGGTAAACTTGTAGCACACAGTGTTTAAGTACCTTGTAGTCTTTACACTGATCAGCTGCTAAGGCTAGATAAGCACTTCTCCCTTTACCAATCAAGACACTTTGTAGCAAAACTGACCATTTATCCTCTGGCTATCCTGAAGCCACTTTCTCAAAGTGATAAAAAAACTCATCTGGAATTTCTTCAGTAAACTTAGGGATTAACTTTTGTACTCTTACTACATCAAATACAGGGTCTTGATTACCTTGGTTAGGGTTAGACGGTGTTACAGGTAATGTGGATCTAGCTCTTATCAATTCCATTTCCCTTTCATGTCTTGCAATTTCTTTCTTTCCTCTTTTATCCTTTCTCTTCCTCTTCTGCTGCTTTTTCTTCTTCTCTTTCTCTTCTTTCTTGTTTTTCCCTGTCTATTCTTTCTCTTTCAGCATACATTTTTAGCTTAATCAAATTCTCTGCTGCTTCAATGAATCTAAGCTCTAACTCTGCATTACTTTTCTCTTTCTTTTCTGCTTGCTTATTTATGAGATCAGCACGTGCTACATTCAACAACTCTTGAGCCAGTTCTAACTCATCTTCATCAGTTATTCTACCAGAGTTTATCAATGATTCCATAGCAATACATCTTATTTGTGCCTTTACCATACTAATAGACACATAACCACCACATGCCACTGCTAAAGCGCTCCACTGTGCCATATTCAGAGTGGTTTCAGATAAAACTTGGATGGAAGGGGCTGCTAAAAATTCCTGAACCTTGAACTGAGCCATTTTCCTCTGAGTTATCAACTTACAATTCAATACAATAAATGCAAAACAAAACTATATGGTCACTCTCCTAACAAAATATATCCCTAACACCACCAGTATATACTAGAGTGAAAATAAATTTTTTTCCCTGGTCTCTGGGCACCATTAATACATGTTACGAAGTGCCAAGTATCTGGTTACCACACTTTATTAACCGATACCTCACAAACGCCAGACACCTGAACCCTCATCACAGGTATTAAACGACTGAATATTCTAAAGGCAACAGTGATCCCTTAACAACTTACCAGTATTGCAGAAAATCAGACTAAGTTCATCAAAACAGGTGTGAGGTAATCTTGTAAATAATTAAATTAATCAAAGGGCATCACTCCATCAACAACTTTAAAAGTCTAAGTATTTCCCTGATTTCAGAAGTCTAAGTACTTCCCTGGTTCTAAGTCACTTCAAGTAAATTGACGGAAAGCAGATCAATTACCACTCTATGTTTCTACCTAACATAAATATAATCATAATTAAATGCAAATATACTGGTGTAAAATAAAGAAAATACTTATAAAAATTTTAAATGCAAAAGTTTATTACTAAACTCAAAGTTTATAAGTGAAATTCACGATATCAGGGAAAATTACTGTTACTTGAAAACAAAGTAAAGTTTAATTAATTCTTGAATTAAATTAAGTAAAATTAAATGAAAATTAATTTATCACAAAATTCAAGAAAATTAATTCAATTGAAATTCAAAAGTATTAAGCAATAATTGAAAATTTGAAATTAATTCACAAGTGCTAAATAATAATAAAACTTGAAAAGAATTCTAAGTAAATGCAAATTAATTCACAAGTGTTAAATTTAATTGAATGTGCAATGATTAAGCAATGAAAATAACTAAGTCAATTAAATTGTGAATGTAAATGAAAATACAGAAAAATGTGGACAGTATCAAAATAAAAAGGCACACTTCAACAAGAAAATGAAAAAAATGCACAAAATGAAACAAACACAAAACACAAAAATTTGCAATGTGTAAAAGTGTAAATCTTTTCACTCAAAACATTGTAACCATCAGTTTTTACCAAACCACTGTTCCTATCAGTCATTAGTTAACCACTGTTCCTATCTGTTATAAGTTGCAACTAATAAAAATATAACACACTTTACCTTTTTGGTATACCAACTTCTTTCTTTGCTGCAGTCTTGTTTTACACTCACAAAAACCAGGCGCCGTTACAACAACAATGTTTGTTCAGATTCCACAAAAAACACTATTTAACACTAAATAAACTCTAAGAAATATCAAATATGAAATTCTGAAGTTACGAGTGACCAATTTAGGTTACGTTAATATAATCTCAAGGATGTCGAGGGATATAGAGAGATGTGAATGCCTCAAGTATCTGAGATCTAATGAAATTCTCTTCCTTACGGAAGCTGGACAGTGGATGATGACACAAAAAGTTTTTGGCACAATTCTCCTAGAAGCTTCGAAATCTTACACAATGTTATATACAAAATGTGTAATCTGCATGTGGCACTCGGCAAAGACATACGCGTACAAGACCAGTCTGTTAAAAAAAAGACGTATTCGACTTGGTCGACCAAAGCAGAAGCCTTTTATCTTACATGATGACAGATTTTCAAAACACAAATGAAGTCTCGAGCTCGCTTATCAAACGTGTTGACAGATTAGGAAAGCAAACGGAGATCTCACAGCGCTGACATAATAGGGAAACAATCGTAGTTTCGAATGGACAAAGAAAATCTCTTTCTTTCTAGATTCTATGTTATATATATATTCTTTTACATTATGTTATGCGAAATCTGAACACACATTTAAAACATCCTATCTCTAAGCTATCTAGGAATCTGAAAAAATGTTGCACAATTCTACATAACATTTCAAAGAGGGGAAATATGCTTCTTGAAAGCAGCAATATATAATTATATATATATATATATATATATATATATATATATATATATATATATATATATATATATATATATATATATATATATATATATATCTATATATATATTATATATATATATATATATATATATATATATCTATATATATATATATATATATATATATAGATATATATATATATATATATATATATATATATATATATATACTATATATATATATATAATAATGTGTGTGTATGTGTGCCTGTAGCTGTAGTACCAACAATGACTTCTTAAGAATTCGATAAATTAAGAAGGCACTGTGGGTTATGCAACTAATATGTACTATATTGTAAAAAACTGACTACTACAGTAGATTCACATCAACCGTGCATTTGATATCTAGGCCAGTCCCTGATTGGCTGTTGATAAGCCAATCACAGGGCTGGAAACTCTAGAAAGTTCACAGGGAGGATGTACGTTCCACTTCTCCTAAAGGATACTTTTGAAAGACGTATCCCTAAGGAGAGGTGGAACGTAGATCCTACCCATGTTAACTCTCTCTCGAGAGAGACAGAGTTTCCAGCCCTGTGATTGGTTTCTCAACAGTCAATCAGGAGCGTCGTAAGGGACTGGCCTGACATCAAATACACGGTTGATGTGAATCTACTATAGTAGGTTATATATGTGTGTGTGAATAAATTTGATCACATCACCGTGATTCATATACAAGCATTAAGCTAAATCTTTAATATCCAATTCACTCTACCTCAGAATTAATATATTTTCATATATGTTAACCGAAGGGCAATTTTTATTAGTTGATGATAAGTTCGTCGTCTTGTTCCTCGGCTAAAGCCCATGAGACGACGAGCTTATTCACCTAAAAAAAAAATCCCCTTCGTTTAACATATATGGAAATATATTAATTCCGAGGTAGAGGGAATTGGAAATTAAAGGACATTTGTAAGCTTTTATGTATATATATATATATATATATATATATATATATATATATATATATATATATCTGTGCCACTTTTCAACCAGATAAGTGTAATTATAATAACCACTAAGCTCTCTTAGCTTTCGATGTCTTCAAACTTTTGGATAAGTTGGTTACAACAAATCCTCTAAGGTACGTACAAAAAAAAAATGACATATAAGTATCCTACCCGCCTGATGGTCCATACTGCAAGCACTCTTTCATCGTGTTTTTATCTAGGATTATTTTCGTCCCGTCTGCCATAGTGAACTGTCCTTCCTTCAAGGGAAAGAAGGAACCTCGTTAGGTAAACCAGCTATCATATATCCAGTCATCTCTGCCTTGCTGTTGCAGGTTAACTGCAAAGGAGAACTTGCTAAATACCTTAGAATTAATCTGTCTGTGTAGGTGTTTATGGCCAGAGTTCAGTTGTCGTATATCAGTGAATATATATGTTTGCCGTTTTAAGAAAATTGTACTCACACAGATCTCTTAGTAGTGTTGCTTTTCTATTCTTGGTCACATCAGTCATGAATCTTGTGTAATCCATCCTGAAAATATACCGTCATTATTTTTTTTCCTAGTGCATGCTTCTATTTTCTTTATTGAGGAAGAAAGCAATACGGGAATTTATACGATTAGATTTTCTAAAGGTATTCTAATTGTCGTAACTTAAGACTTTCGCGGCTCAGGTGGTATAACTTATTACTAATGCATCGTGTTACTGTCCTGATTTTGGCTGCCCTTTTTGGATCTTGTTTACATCCTTCCCTCTTTTTGACTGGACCCGGTCAGCATTACAAAATAGAAAAATAGTAATGTATCTCTTTATCAGGGTTATAACAGTAATATTACTCCTCAAAATACTCAGTATATGTTGCTGTATAGGTAACTGAACCCCGTATTTAATCATATGGCAGATCCCATATTTCAAATGTCTCGGCAGGTTAATCTTCTTTAATATGACTCATTTTTCACCTTACTACCAATTTTCTTTAATGCTATTATAAAATTAATCAAACTGCATACTAAGCTTTCTATGCTAATGTGCAATACTTTTTAATGACAAAGTTTGACGCTGCACCATGTAGTATGTACATATAGTTAAAGTTCAGAGTCCACCCGAGCCTCTGCAATGCTCATAGGGTGGGCGGCGATCTCCTGTAATACCAAAAGACTGCTCTATATGATTCAGACCTCCGGTTCTAGAGAACTTGGATTACATTCGTTATATAGCTTACGGCTCTGCAAGAGTCACTATGAACTTCCTGCAACATAATTGATAACTGAAGTGTTGCAGATACGTTATCTTTCATAACGCTCATGGAAACTGTGAAACCAAAAACACATATTGCTTTTTTCCGTGTTAATGATTTAGCTTTTTGTTTCATTGCTCTCCACATTCGCTTGCTACTCTGTTCTTTCTTTCGTTGATTATTTTATTTTACATTTGATTTCAGATCTTTTCTTTATATACTATTATTGCTACAACAGTAACATTTTTTACTAGTACTACTACTAATATTATTATTATATAAGATTTTATTTTTGTTTAAATTAATGTTTGTTAATAATCCACTCTTAGGGGTCCCATTCATACCAGAATGGGTTAGGGGAGGCTGCCCACCCCTAAATCCGCCACTGAACTACAAAAGATGTGAAACTTTCAGCCATGGCCCCAGTCATGGCTAACTTTAACCTTAAAATAAGTCAAAACTACTGACGCTAGATGTTTCCCAGTTATAGCAAATCAAGTGCTTCAGGACAAATCATTACGCTCCAACGGTAGTGGCTCCGTGAGTCCATTACCCTTGCCCCAGTTTTCTATCACCGGTTTGTTTACAATTACATGCTGGCCCATAAAACACGCAATAATGCGTGTGCGCGCGGTAAATGCAGTACTAATCGAAGGCGACTGTACACAGTCGGTTTCTCGAACATTTGTCCAGAAGTGGCCAACAGGGATAATGATTTCAAGTGGAATTAAAGGTCTTTTTATGAAGCTCCAGGCTCCTTCGAACAACCAAAACCAGTATACTCCCTTAGTACTGCCACTGGATGGACATAATTTTATATTCAAGTACATCTGTAAGGGTTACATTTAAAAATACATATTCCATATGCATAAATACTCTAATGACCTAAGAGGTCACTGTTGAGATAACAAGGAGTGTGATAAGAGTTGATAAACAGGATGCAAGCTAGGCTGGATGTATTGAATCAGCAACGCCCTGGTTTGCATTTGCCTGTGATAATCAAATCCATGATTGTGTCAAACAGGTCACAGCTGCTTCCTGAGAACCTATTGACCTATAGCCCAGACATCTACGTGACTTCCTCTCACATGTTCGTCTGTCTGCATGTTATGTATGCTGAGCTAAGCTGTGCTCTCCTATACCTTTGTAAATGCATTGTAACTTAGAAACTCTACTTTCCTCCTAGAATCAGGTTCTCCTAACTACCTTCTTGCCTTCTACTCAAGAGAATGTAGTTTTGCAAATATACCGTTGTTAAGTTATCATCATGAGTTTGACACATCTACGCCTTTATACTAAAAGAAGATTCTGACTTAGAAATTATCGTTGCAATCGCAGACGAGGATGGGATGTATACGATACTTGCGTATAACATCACAGGTCTAAATAACCTCACAGTGCAGCCTCGTTATACAAGGTGTAGCACAAACATTGGTGGCAGCTTACCGGGTGTAGACGACAATGGAAGACAACATAGCTGGTTGCCGGAATCAGACTAAACCACATCATCCGAGGACTGACGAAATGTAACATATCAGAAGACAACGAATGGCGAGAGAATCTTCAAGCAACTTCGAATCTCTTATGGCAACATAAGAAACGTCTCTCATTATTAATCATTAGAGAGGGCGTATCCATCATTATGAGCGACTCCAGCACTTCAAGATTCAAACCGGACGTGTCTGCAGCATTGGATCACCATGAATAAGGCAACGGGAAACGAATCATTCAACAAACAAACACTGCACGAGCAATACGCGAACTGAGAATTCGGGTCACTGCGGAAAAGCAACATCGAAAACCAAGGCCGTGACGTCACCTAAACAGCAAGATCTTCCTCTTATATACCAAAGCTAAGTACAATTCTTTATTCATTCTGGTGTGTGACTTTGAGTGTTATCCTTACACAAGATCGATCGTCCATTATTCCTGGGGGTGAGTTATACATTATTCTTAATCTTCCTTTCTTGCCAGAATCTATCTTCAACTTGGATTCTCGCCCAGCCGGCCTTTTTTATCTTTGTTGATAATTTTTTTTTCTTCCAGAAGTTCTCCAGAAATATCCTTATCATATTATCTGCTTTTAATCTTATCATTTTGGGGGACATTTTTTCTTATCTCATATTGCATGTGCGTTTACGCAGTGGACGAGTGTATTCATATAGATATTTTGATAGGATCGCTAGGAATCGTAGTGATAAGAAAAAACAAAAGTCACGATGGCCACCGCCGCACCCAGTAACTCCGCACCTAACCCAGTTGTTACTTTGGTCAGTGCAAAGTCTGCAATTGCTCCCTTTCAAGGCCGGGTCAACGGGTTCTTGCCTCAAAGCATCGAATCTTGGATCTCGTCAGTAGATGCTCATTTAAAAGCCAAATGCATCATTGACCCATCCTTCCAATTACAGGAGGCTAAAAGTTTCATTGACTTTGCTAAAGGAGATGTAGGTTCGTACCTGAGAGGAGTCTCTTTTCCAAGAGGCGGATACATGGGATTGAATTTCAAAATTAGATTATGGGCCATATATGGTGGTGAGGAAGCCATGGATGTAGTTTTAGCTTTGAGGAACATCCTTAATCTGGCCTCTATGACTCAGCTTAGCATTGTAGAGAGGGCGGCACTAATTGCTGACTGGCTGAATGAATATCAGGATAGTTTGCTTACTTCCACTTGGGTTACAGGAAGGAATATGGCTGTGAAAGATTTTAATAGGCTCACATATTTAACTTGCTTGACAGTTATGTTGCCGGAAGCCTTGGTACGCTGTTTTGACAAAAAACTATCGCCCGACAGTATGGAGCTAGACGTATATAAACAAATTAAGAAACATATGTCTGAGTGCACAGATCTGGACCCCTTGCTTACTCACGTTTTGCAAAGAATGAAAGTAACCACAGCAAGTACAATATTGTCAATAATAACATAGCAGGGGTAACTTGTTTTAATTGTAAGCGTGCAGGGCATTTGATTTGCAGACTGCCAAACGCGTTATTGTTCAATTCATAAACAGCTTCAGTCATTCTTACAATCGTTGCTTCTCTCGTACCCAACAACAACATAATGCTATACCAACATTCTGTTGCCAATGATAATAATAAGAGAATCTCATTACTATAAGAAGAAACAGGCAACGGTAACGCTGTTCAAAACATCACAAACAAAACAAATCTTGCTTCAGGAAATTTCTGTTCCCGGGCCGTTGAACCCAAACTCGCAGAGTCAATCATAATTTTTTTTTGTTGAGTGTGCAAAGCAAACCAAATACCAGTAATTAACTCCAGCGGGGGAGAGAATGATGTTGGGTCATTCGTATCAACATCTTTTGAATCAAATAACAAATTTAATCATTCTACAAGATCTATGCGAGACCCAGACTTTTCCTATAGACCACACGACCGAATCCAAAAAAAACCAGTGCAGGTCCCGTAGACTTCCACTGTATACTGCTATAATCAGTAAAGATGAATTACTTCCTACATTGCATGCCGTAAATTTAGAGCACCAACCCTTCACGCTGTTTTTTTTATTCCGGTAGTCCACGTAATATCATGGATTTGCGGACTCATCACATGTTGTTTTCGAACTTCCCTATTGAGAAGTCCGGAGTAAAACTCTCAGGTATTGGAAATAATGAATTAAGTGTAGAAGGAGTAACTCATATTCAGTACAAGGTGGGCAAGCGCACACTTACCGATACCTTTATCGTTGTACAAAACATTGATATGTATCCAGCTGTAATTATAAGATACCGGTCTATGGGCATTCAAAACATTATCTTAGCCCCTCCCAAATACGGCGTGTATATCAAAGGAAAATTCTATAAATCTTCTAACACCTTAATATCAGTTTTGGACAAAAAAGAGAAACAATCAAATAGTAACGTACATTGAGGAATCAATCACTTGTCTCATGAATCATGACATTCTTCAAGCGACCCAACAGAATTCTCGCACACCGCCCTAATAGCAGCTTGCACGCAAACTCTCGACTAATATATTCGAACGTACCTTCGAATATATTAGTGCATGTAAAGAAGACTTTGCCGGGATCTGAAATGTTAATCCTTTCCGACACTGAAAATTAATGGACTGCCCGTAACGCAAGCACTACACACTGTTGATTCACAGCAACAAGTTAACATTGAAGTCTGTAACCATTTGAATGCCAATCCAGTGATCCACAAAAATCAACACATCGTGGATGTGGAAGTTTATAAGTATCGCATTCTTACCGTTGCTGAAATTAATCATGCTCAATCAGTTGTGGATGAATCCCTCTTACAATCTATTAAAAGTAAAATCAATAAAGACATTCAAGAAGAGGAGATTCAGGAGAAATTTTTTGATATTTTAAATAAATATCATGATGTTTTCTCCACTACCGAGGGATCTTTGGGAAAAACGGATGTCATTGAACACTAAATAGGACTAAAAGACAAGCATAAAGTCATCTATGTATCTTCGTACCGACTCCCTATGAAATTCCAGAATGAGATCAATGATGAAGTAGGTAAAATGTTAGAAGAAGGAGTCATTAGAAATCGAACAGCCCTTATAATTTCCCCTTAATCGTCTTACGAAAAAAAAGATCGAACCGGGCGTATTTGCGTAGATTTCCGTCGCTTAAATGAGGAAATGATTCTCGATCGATTAAAGGCTTTCACCAGATACCGTTAGAAAAAGAGAGTATCCCATACACCGTCTTCAGCACAGCTAGGGGACATTATGAATTTTTACGTATGCCTTTTGGTTTACGCTGTGCCCCAATTACATTCACCAGAATGATTAATATAGTGTTCGGAGACTTGTTAGGGGATACCCTACATGCCTATATGGACGACCTTGTAATCTTTTTTTATACCTTAGAAGAACATTTACGTAAACTAGAGCTAGTGCTACGGAGACTAAGGCAACATAATTTAAGAGTAAAGATAATTAGGTGTGAATTTTTCAAAACAGAACTAGTCTATTTAGGTTTTACGGTGTCTAGTCAAGATCTTAAGGTAGTCCACGATAAGGTGTCGGCTATCCGTAACCTTCCGATACCTACTAACGTCAAGGGGATACAGCAATTTTTAGGCTGTAGTGGGTATTACCGCCGTTTTATACGCAACTCAATTATAGCCGCTCCTCTAACTGATCTTACGAAGAAGGGCGTAGATTTTATATGGTCTGAAAAGCATCAACATGGCGTTCGATACTTGAAAGAGAATTATGCAGTTCACATATCTTAAAATTTCCTGACTTCAGTAAGGAATTCTTTACTGCAACTGACGTCTCAGACCAAGGGGTAGGAGGGGTACTGCTTCAGCAATATGACAAACAGTTCTTCCCTATAGCTTTCTATTCACGTAAACTGAGACCTTCTGAATGTAAATATGCAGTAATAGACAAGGAAGGGCTAGCTATTGTTAACTCAATAGTGCATTTTAAGTTCATAATATACGGCTATCCTGTCAAGGTTCTTACTGACCATAAGCCCCTCACCGACTTCTTTAAAGCCTTTAGTCACAGTCCCAAAAGAACTCAGTGGCATATGATCATTCAAGACTTTGGCGCAAGGATAGGATATCTGCCTGCCTGGGAAAGCAAATATCATTGCTGACACATTATCACGCAACCCGCGCCATCTTGCATGGAGCCATTAGCTGAACTAGTAGATATATCAACATCCGTGCCTATTGTTAAAACTGTATCTTGAACAGGAAGACCCCGGGTTGGAGCGCTGAACTAGTACAGACTGAACAAAGAAAGATCAGCAGTTAAAGAAAAAAAATAATAGATGTTTGAACAGGAATACTAACGAAAAGGAATATGTGAAGTATACGCAGCAGGAATTATGTAATTAAGGATAATATTCTGTGTAGGCTCCATGACATGGAAAACCTGCAGCACCCTGCAGGTGACTAACGACCAGGTAGTGGTTCCAGTCTCGCTTATACCAATCGTCTTGAACTGGTTGCATTACAATCCATTACGTGGTCATCCAGGGTTCTTTATCATGTCACAGAAAGCCAAATCACTATTTTATTGGCATACGATGCTTACATATATAAAAAAGGACATAGCTAATTGTCGCACTTGTCAGGAAAACAAAGGGCACACTAACACCTGTCAGCTTGGGTACCTTATCCGTGCCCAACCAACCCTTTGAAAGAATACATTTAGATTTATTAACTGGGTTTTTACGAGTCTGACCGAGGAAATAAGCACCTCTTAGTGATAATAGATGCCTTGACTCGATATACAAGAATTGACAGCACTAAAAAACTAAAACCGCAATTGAATGCGCTAGGAAATTTTACGAGTGCTACATTTGTATAGATGGAATTCCACACATGATCTCTCTGACTCGGGTGGAGAATTCAGTAGTCATTTTTTCCTTAACTCGTTGTGTGGATTCCTTGCATTAAGAAAATCAATACCATGATTTATCACCCAGAGTCGAATGGATTAGTTGAGAGGGTAAATAGGAAGGTGTTAAACTTATTACAAGTTTACACTCGGGGGAATGGATCCCAACTGGATATTGCCATACCAGCGGTTCTAAGTACCCTTCAACCATTACATATCATGTATCTATCGAAATGTCGTCGCACGAGGCATTGTACGGTACCCCACCTAGGACACCTTTCCATGTATTTACACCTACAACCCATTTATCAAATCCCCTACGGGATGTTTTGGAAGCAAGTGTAAGCCGATATAATATACTTCGTAAGAATTTAGAGGAATCACAAATCATAATGAAAAGAAATCGTGATAAAATCGCCAAGCCAACTAAATCATATACAGTAGGCGACCAAATCTATATACAAGTATATGTTCGCAAGGGATTAAACTACAAGTTAACACCTAAGTTTGAAGGCCTGTTTAGCATTTTAGAAATATTAACGGCCAACAGATTAAAAGACCAAAACATATCCCAACCTACTGATGTAAGAATAATACCGTTGGCTCATGTTCGCAGTTACAAGTAGCTAATTCAAACATGAGTAATTACATATACATCACTAATTGCAGGTTTCCAACATGAAGCTTATATTGTTCGGATTGGTTCTGTTTGTTCAGACATTCTTGTTATGTGGGAAGAGTGCTAAAACAAAAAATATGCATTTTACACATGGCTCTATAATTGAAAGAACAGAGGACGTTTTCATTACAGCAAGCAATATAGTTCTAGAAGTTGATTTGCGAGCGATTTTCCTGCCAGAAGATGATGTCATTAACCTGAAAAGCGACTTGTCGCGGTTTGCCGAATCAATGAATCAGTTACATCAACGTCATTTTCCTTTTAAGCCAGAGATTTCGCTAGCACAATCTTTAAGTGTTGCAGAAATGTTATCATTCGACTTGCAAAACAAAACTGCTGAAGCAGAATGTTTGGCCCGTGATCTGCTTATGTGGACCGTGAGACACAGTAGCCTAGAAAGACGTAACCCGTTTATATTTGCGGCGCTCAACGTCTTCAGGTCTGTTGCAAGTTTAGGCTAAGGAATTTTAAATCGTCTTAAGATTAATTATCAGAATAAGAGAATTGAATTTCTGCAACATGATAATGAATTAGCTTTTTCCAAACTTCATAAACAATTATCATCAATTAATCAACTTATGACATTGGTGAACGAACATTCCAGTAATATCAATCAGTTGATGGATGTGCAACACCTGTTCTAAGGTAGACCATATCCATACAAAAATTTCACATTTTATTGAAAAATCAAAAGACTATGTGGAAACTATCACGCTAGTTACAAAGGGTGTTCTGTTGTTTAAGATTTTATAGAAAATTTATTTGTTTATTATTTGCAAACTAAAGTAGTCCTCTTTAAACCCCCGTGTCATACTAAACAAATTCTTAAACGAAACTGGAAGTTTAAAGGATTGTGCAACACCTAGATGGCTCTGCTGGCTCTTTTACCTGTTTCAGTTCGTCCTCCTCATCCTTGATTTTTTATGGAAGGACGACGGCCTTTGCATTTCGCGATTCTTGGAGGGAGAAAAAACATGTCTACCTTATTGACCCGCCACGAAGCAGGAAAAGCAGTTCAAGCTCAGGTTCCAACTTAGAACCATTGGATAACATTTGAAGCATAACTGGTGAACTCGACTCCCTCGTAAGAGAATGCTTTGTGCATTGAAGAAGCATTTACATTAATTATGTAACATATTCTTGCCGACCCACCTGTCTCTGCCTCTTCTGTCGTCGTCTTTGAAGTCTACGTCATCAACACTTCTATGGAGTCAATGGTTGAACCTTTCCTGCCCAGTAAGTTTCCTACGATTTGTGGCGTATGGTAAAGCTTAGGTTAGGGGGTTTTCAATTATTCTTAATTATTACCACACTTTCAGAACCTGTAAATTTTCTATGGATTCTTGTTTTGATATTGCTATCCATAAAGGTGTATAATTTTTCGAACTTTGTTATTACCATTTGTGTAATTGCTCTTTGATTTTTAGGCAGTTGCTAATTGTTAAGGAGGACAGTGGTTTAGTGGAAGACACTGATTCAATTTCTGGTTCTTTCACGCAGCTGATTTAGGTAATTTCAGTGTTAAGTTTGTCAATGATATACACAATTTTTTTCATGAGGATATTCTTTATTTTATTAAATATTGTTGGACGCGATGATGATAGTCTGTTGTTGTTGTTTTCAGAATCCATAGGTTTTCAAAAATTTCCATGAGTGAAGGTCTTTCCACCACAAGCAGTAGTTATCAATTTATGATTAGCAATTGGGAACAGGACTTCAGCCATCGGAGTTGTATCTATGCCATTTCGTAATCTTAACTTTCATACGAATAAATAATTTTAAAGAATTTGTGTTTTTATTTAACTGTGAAAGAAAACATTCAAGGTTACGAGCAACTCTTGTGTAAAGCTCTTAGTTTTTCTATAAAGTTTTTGAAATCTATCGCCACATCTTTTGCCTATCAAAGATTCAACATTAACTTTAGAGAACAGACGAGAGAAACTTGGTTATATTCCTTTGTTAGATGCGCATAAGATAGAATTTTATTATAGCTTAATATCAGTAAGTGTTGAGAATTACCGGATCATGATTACCATTCCTTTTAATTCTTCTGATGCCTGGCAATCTTACAAAATTGCACCGTTTCCAACTTTCATGACGAATAACTCATTACCAGTATATCTAATCTGAACGGGACACGTATTGATTTCCCCAAATAAGGAAACATTACGGTTATCAGAGACCTGGATAGGTTCACTCACTGTTCAGATGCCATGGGTAATAAAGTTTGTACAGTTGACTCCTTTGAATTCCACCATATATCAGGTGATTCATGCGAGTTAGGTCTAGTGCTAAACGGCTCTCTCACACACGTGAACGATGTCTGAAACAACTTTACCCTTTTGACGAGTATAAGTTCGCTTACAGGCTGAATAACGGATCGTGGATACGATACGACAGAGCAGGGTTTCAAGACGCTTGCCCGGACAGATCAACAGCCTCTTCATGGATGTTTGTCGCTGCGGACGGCTGCAGGGGAGTCTCACCCAACTACACGGTCCGTGGAGTAAGCACCATCATAAGGAAACAAGCTTACTTCGCGAATTTTTCTTGGTCGAGTACCATCATCCCAGCTTTACCCCTTCCATGCAACGCAAAAGTGCCCCATCAACTACCCAAACTGTCTGGTATGGATCGCACTTCAAGGGCTTACCCTGTTGACGAGGACCTACGGTTCTGCACACTGCTGGCTGTGACATGTGTGTTGGTGGTGGTTCTCGTCACCGCTAACGTATTTGCTTGGCGTAGGTTGAGGCAAACAAGAATGGATCATCAACAGAACGTCGTACCCCGTCCTGACACTTACCCGTTGGCCCTAAAGGCATTTGACTCGCCTAGAACCACTTGAATACTGGCCATTTCATTGATTCTGGGGCGAAGTGTTTGGGAATTGTGTTTTGTGTGAAAAGCGGTTTGAACGCTGGCTAAATGTGTAAAAGGAACCTCCGTGACACTGCATTCCATATGTAAAGTGTGAGAAGCTTAATTATCATTTATCATTCAATATATCTGGTACCGCACCTAATATAATCAATTGAAGTTCTACAATAAATCAATATGTCTGTGTGTGTACACACCAGGAATCTATATGATGTGCACACTTATCTGAACTTATTTGAATCATTATATACATATATATATATATATATATATATATATATATATATATATATATTTTATTTATCAGGTAGTACAATTATTCTTAAACAGTTAACCTATTATCTTAACTTGAATCATTTTTATACATGTAGCACATATATGCTAATCAGGTAGCACCTATTCTTAATCAGTTACTTTTATATTATCACATTTTTTGTACCATTTTATTTCTTATGATTTTTAGAATGTAATTCTAGTGTCATGTAATCATCAGCCGTACGTTAGTACTTTCTGTTGAATATATATTCTCATGACTAACAGTATATAACTATCATTATGTATGACATGTTATCTTTAATATTAGTATGATATCATATGCATTTGTCTTATACTGGATCTGTATCTTCCATGTATTATTCCATTTTCTTATGAGTATTTTTATATTCACATTGATTTCTCTATCACACTCCTTTGAGTCATATGCAAGTCAAACTTTAAAACTCGGTGTTTAGTTTTGTAGCTGACCGAGCATTAATGTTTTGTAGCTGACCGAGCAATTAATGTAAGGGTTACATTTAAAATACATATTCATATGTATAAATACTCTAATGACCTAAGAGGTCACTGTTGAGATAACAAGGAGTGTGATAAGAGTTAATAAACAGGACGCAAGCTAGGCTGGATGTATTGAATCAGCAACGCCCTGGTTTGCATTTGCCTGTGATAATCAAATCCATGATTGTGTCAACAGGTCACAGTGCTTCGCCTGAGAACCTATTGACCTATAGCCCAGACATCTACGTGACTTCCTCTCTCATGTTCGTCTGTCTGAATGTTATGTATGCTGAGCTAAGCTGTGCTCTCCTATACCTTTGTAAATGCATTGTAACTTAGAACTCTACTTTCCCTCCTAGAATCAGGTTCTCCTAACTACCTTCTTGCCTTCTACTCAAGAGATCTAGTTTTGCAAAATATACCGTTATTAAGTTATCATCATGAGTTTGACACTCGCCTTTATATAAAAGAAGATTCTGACTTAGAAATTATCGTCACAATCGCAGACAAGGATGGGAAGTAAACTGTCAGGATCATTTTTGTTGTTTTGTTTGAACGATCCTGGTTTGGTAGTTTCCCTGTTTCTCCTGCTTTTCGGTATTTTCGTCTACATGACGAGTTTACTTTTACTTTTTTTGTCACACTGTGAGTGACTGAGTCAGTCAGGTTCTGGGTGGCAGACAGACAGGTTCTTGGCAATACTCAGCCAAGAAGGCAGTAGCTGAATACCAGTATGGCTACTTGATTTGAGCGGCAGGTACTGGTCACCTGTTGTATTTGGCAGTTGCAGCGTGGATACTGGACTTTAACAGCAGGTATTGGTGACCTGATGTTGTCTTCGGCAGCTGCAGGATGTAGTCGTCTGTGGAGCAGTGTATCCAGTGAGACGGCCAACCAGTTGTCTTTTTGACTTTGCCGCAGCAGTCATGTGTATTTTTGGATATGTTCCTGTCAGCAGTCATGGGCTGTTGTGGTGACTTGACGGTGATTGTCTGGTGATGTACTACATCCTCTTTGACAGTAGAGACTGTCTTGACGTCTCTGTAGAGATGGTTATTTTGTGTGTGGTGCTGCCTGAAGTTCTGGTATTCCCTTTGAGGTATTGTTGTTAATGTTATTTATACTGTGTATGTAATTAAATGTCTTATTATTGGTGCTGTGTGAATTTAATAATTCTTTTTGCTGCTTTGGTGATTTATCATTGTTATTATTATGCTGCCTATTTTTGGAGGTTTACTGATTTAATCAATTGAACATTTTATTGTGCATGATGGTTTATTTAGTGTGGAGCAAGTGTATGGCTCAGAAATTGATTTGCTATTTAAATGTATATTTTGAATTTGATGTTCATTGATTTTTCACTGCTGCTGTTAAGCATTTACTTTTGTTTATGAATGTTTGTTGTCCTGTCTGAGAATATGAATTATCTAATGAGTCATTTATTTGACTTTTAAATGTTAATGATCATTTAATGTAGTTTCGTCGCCTAGAACCTGTACTCATTTGTAAATATGTACATATATATGTAATAAATTAGATTTAAGGCATTTCTGATTTTTTTCACACTCTCTTCTGTGGTATGTCTGTTCCTCCGGCCATTTCAGTCCCATATTTTAATTTTCATTGAAAGAACCTGATGAACCATCTACGGTTCATAACAAATGGCGACCTTGCCAGGATATGGTTCTGTTTTGGCTTGTTGGATTGATTACTTTTTAAGAGGAGTGTCATGATGTAGGCAGGAAAAAATTTTTCTTTTGAAAAAAATTTTTTGTGGGGTAAGGAGGTGTCAGGATCAGTCGTTTTGTTTGAACGATCCTGGTTGGGTAGTTTCCCTGTTTCTCCTGCTTTTCGGTATTTTCGTCTACATGACGAGTTTACTTTTGTCACACTGTGAGTGACTGGGTCAGTCAGGTTCTGGGTGGCAGACAGACAGGTTCTTGGCAATACTCAGCCAAGAAGGCAGTAGCTGAATACCAGTATGGCTACTTGATTTGAGCGGCAGGTACTGGTCACCTGTTGTATTTGGCAGTTGCAGCGTGGATACTGGTCTTTAACAGCAGGTATTGGTGACCTGATGTTGTCTTCGGCAGCTGCAGGATGTAGTCGTCTGTGGAGCAGTGTATCCAGTGAGACGGCCAACCAGTTGTCTTTTTGACTTCGCCGTAGCAGTCATGTGTATTTTTGGATATGTTCCTGTCAGCAGTCATGGGCTGTTGTGGTGACTTGACGGTGATTGTCTGGTGATGTACTACATCCTCTTTGACAGTAGAGACTGTCTTGACGTCTCTGTAGAGATGGTTATTTTTGTGTGTGGTGCTGCCTGAAGTTCTGGTATTCCCTTTGAGGTATTGTTGTTAATGTTATTTATACTGTGTATGTAATTAAATGTCTTATTATTGGTGCTGTGTGAATTTAATATTCTTTTTACTGCTTTGGTGATTTATCATTGTTATTATTATGCTGCCTATTTTTGGAGGTTTACTGATTTAATCAATTGAACATTTTATTGTGCATGATGGTTTATTTAGTGTGGAGCAAGTGTATGGCTCAGAAATTGATTTGCTATTTAAATGTATATTTTGAATTTGATGTTCATTGATTTTTCACTGCTGCTGTTAAGCCTTTACTTTTGTTTATGAATGTTTGTTGTTCTGTCTGAGAATATGAATTATCTAATGATTCATTTATTTGACTTTTAAATGTTAATGATCATTTAATGTAGTTTCGTCGCCTAGAACCTGTACTCATTTGTAAATATGTACATATATATGTAAATAAAATTAGATTTAAGGCATTTCATTTTTTTTGATTTTTTTTTCACACCTCTTCTGTGGTATGTCTGTTCCTCCGGCCATTTCAGTCCCATATTTTAATTTTCATTGAAAGAACCTGATGAACCATCTACGGTTCATAACATATACCACACGATACTTGCATATAACATCACAGGTCTAAATAACCTCACAGTGGAGCTTCGTTATACAAGGTGTAGCACAAACACATCTGCCTCAGACAGGATCCCAACCTAGACGCGTTTGACATGATACAAAAGTAGACAGTTGCCTTACCTTTAAGCTTAAGAGAGATATTAATACATGGAGGTTTGATGATAGTTTTGTCCCTTATGAATGCTTAACACTCGTAACATTCACTTTACTGAAGTGTGTAAGTCAAGTGTCTGCTTCTGTATCAAATTCACAAGCAAACATAGGTTCGTATCTCTATACATAACTCCCACCGATTGTAAGTTATTCTTTAGTTAAAGTGAATTCAATATCAATGGGCGTTGGGTGCTAAGTTGCCAGGCGATATTCAAGAAGAAAGGGACCGTGTGTGTGATAATAGAAAACAAATAGTGATGAGGAAGACAGCTGCTGTGATTGTGACGAATCCTGGATAATCTTAAGAACTCCAATGGAAAAGAAGTAAATGATGATAAGTATGGGAATGGCGAGGAGAATGGACCTCTTATGATGTCTTTTTGATGATGATGTTTGGTTTTACCGTTGTGTAACATCCGATGATGATGATCAACTAATCCTGGCGGTAGAAAATCTTGTAGTGAAAATGATTTTGTTACATGAACATTGTCGGCGAAATATATTTTAAGTTTTTTTTTTTTTACTGAAGTAATTCATGACAGAAAGAAAAGCATATTGATGGCGACTATCATCTTGCAGCAATATTCATTATTCATACACTTCGTAAGTATAATCTAACTGCTTGCAGACACTGATCGTAAAGTAGCCTGCTTGAAGTGTGAAAGAGCAGGAGTTAAAAAAAAAAAAAGACAGTACTTTTATGGAAACTTTTACCTCGAAGCGCTCTCTATGGTTGCCTTCGTAAAACGAGCGACTTGAAATCAGTATCTCTTTGCTGTGGACGACTCCTGAGGACTGTTATGCGTCGTAGTTGCAACCACTTTAAATAGACCAACCCAGCCCGTACGTTATCTTTTATCTCCTTCGAAGAAAATTGTATAAAAGAGTTGTTGGTCTACGTGACCAAGAAAACGTAACGAGAAGCTGCAGGAATTCTTATTGTTGTATTGCTATTAGCATTGTTTTTATTGCTGTTAGCATTATTGCGTGTACCGCGTTCCCAAAAATTCGTAGAGGCTGTTAGCCTGAGAGGAAGTTTCCACAGAATAGAGTAAACGAAAAGTGAAATACAAAGCACAGTAAATAACAACTAAATAAGGATTCATCTGCAGCTAAAACATCAGCTGAAAAATGTGGCACCTTTTGCCCTTTTTTCATTAGCTTGTATTTAGCTTACCTTTGTGTATGCTTGCTTGTTTGCTTCATTCTTTTTTTTTTTTACGGCTCAAGGCTATTCTCGGAACTGTCAGAATAGATTTAAGCCAAAATTTATATCTATATTCCTTAAATTGACGGCAGCATCATGTAAGCGCCTGAGCAGGCATGGGCAACTGTTCGTCAATTAGGGGCTGCATTTTACTACTATATTATTTCCAAGTGGGTGAGTGCCGCAGATATGCAAGAATTATTACTCTCCCTGTATACATTTTTTTTTTCAATTCTTTGTTTTTATTAGTTTTAATGTCGCAGGCTCAATTTTCTTTGTATTTTAATTTTTTACTTTATGAATGTTTCAATGACATTTCTTTATTATTTCCTATTGATAAAAGTGATACTAGTATTAATATATATAATTTGAAAGATTGATGTGAAAAAATTCGTTGATATTTTATATAAAGAGCATATAATTATCGAAAACCTGTATTAATGAGATTTTTGCACATTCACATTCTTCACCATATTTTCACTATTAGGTAGGAATTGAGATGTCGCTACTCCTAAGTGTTCATTAGTAAGACTTGACTTAGTTTTATATTTGACCTAAGTCTTGACTTAGTTTTCGATTTAACCAAAGTCTTGGCTTAGTTTTAGATTAAATTTCTTGCTTGTTTCAACATCGAATAATCTTCTCTCGGTAAAGACATATAAAACCCCAGTAGAGATCTCTGAATCCTTGTAGATCAAATAATTCCATCTGCAAATTTTCAGGAACAGATTCAACATCTGCTCCAAATGGTGAAGAAACCATTGTAAAATGAAAATCTTGGTGATTAAAGTCTTGGAATCTGTCAGTCGGATAATTTCATCTTGAGTGACTGGAGCTCATTTGCAAAGGAAGAGAAATCTGCTTGTTGTCGATGCTGTGCCAAAGTCGGAAAGTGGAAAACATTTCCACCTTTCAGTTAGATCGAAACACTTTGATATGGTTATACTACATATGAACAAGTTGACCTCTACCCGGCAAGTTCAAATTGAATTCATTTAGATAGGACGTAAGGTCCACAAGGAAACCTAAATCACAGACCCAGTCTTCATTTTGAAGTCCCGAAACCGACTTTCCTTTCATTTCATTGAAAACAAACATTTCTTTTCTGAGCTCATAAAATTGCTTCAACATTTTACCCTTAGTTATCCATCGTACTTCACAATAATAGGCAAGGGTACCATCTACATCCATATCGTCTAAGAATTCTTTAAAAGCGCCTCGGTGGCGTGGTCGGTACGGTATTGGCGTGCCACCTCGGTGGCCGCAAGTTCGATTCTCGGGCACAACATTGAAGAGTGAGAGATGTGTATTTCTGGTGACAGCAATTCACTCTCGACGTGGTTCGGAAGTCACGTAAAGCCGTTGGTCCCGTTGCTGAATAACCTTACTGGTTCCATGCAACGTAAAAACACCTTGTTAATAAACAAACAAAAACAAGAATTCTTTAAATTGCCAATGATTTAGGGCCCTGGATTTTATGAAGCTGACACATGAGACACAACAGCAGTGGACATATTAGAAAATCTCAGAGAGACTGCACATAAATTCTGTTGATGGATCATGCAGTGAAATGCAATAGAAACTAATCCACTTTGACTTCCTACCATGGAAGGTGCACCATCTGTTGCCAAACTATAAAGTTTTTCAGTTGAAAGATTGAAAATATGGTTGCAATCGAAGCATCTCTTCTGTAACATCAAAATCGAATCAACACCACGCACAAACACTGCAAGCTGAGCTATATCTGTCACATCAGTACTCTCGTCTATGGCTAAAGAAAAAGTTTCGAATTTCAAGCATAACTTCATGAGGCTTAATTCTATACCAGAACCCAATTCTTCAATGCGCCTTGTCACAATTCTTTGTGATAAACTGATTTTCAAATTCTTTTTTTTCTTTTTTCTGAACACACGATTTCAGGTACAACAAGCAAACATTCTTTTATAAATTCTCCATCACTGTAGGTTTTCGAATACTTAGCTATTTGTTCCTGCAACAATGTAACTGGCTTGTGCAATATTATTATTCACATTCTATTTCTTAAAAAAATCGTTTTCCGCCCTATCAAGGTTTTTCTCAAATTTTTTTTTTTTTTTCAATTTTTCTTCTCCTGGTCGGCAAATAAGATTGTAATAGAAGGATGTTTTGCTAAGTAATGTCTTATCAAATTATACTCCTTCAGTACACTAATTATCTCTGAACAAACGAGGCACACGGTTTGCGAAAAAAAAAAGTTTATCGTCCACTTATCTTGAAACACACGACCTTCACAAATTAACTCTCTATTCTTCGACATACTTGGGATTCAAATGTTTCGAAATTTGTATTCTTGGCTGTGTGGATACAAGGAGACCTATGCTCTTCGTGGGTTGATAGAAATGGAATGAATGACTATGGTTTGTTGTTGAAGATTAAGCCAGCCTTGTGCTGGCACGGGCTCTTGCTCCTGGAGCAGCCTGTAGCTGGATTATCTGTAAAGTTACAAAGACAGTGATTTTGGCGGTTAGTTGTAGAAATGAAAGAAGGTGACAGGCAGGTTTGCATCCCCTTTGAACCTTGCGGTACCCGTCAGTAGGAGAGAAAGCAACGGTGGTTTGTTCCCTTTTATATAGAAACAAAATCCAGATAATGAAAACATAGGGACTAATCCCTATTAAATCTCCAAATTGACCGACAGACTATTAACTCGGATTAAGGTTCATGGTTAAAAGGGACGAAGATAAATACCTTTTCCCAGTGGGATTTCCGCGGCTAAACGGATTTTCCAGGACCGATAATCCCTCTTGGTATGACCTCTGACTGAGAAAGAGGGATTTTGAAGACGAAGGCTGAGCATTTACTACTTTGAGTGTTTTATGTTTTAAGAAACATAAAAAGCTCCGAGAGACGCAGGTTGCCCATGCCTGGGGCCCTAAGGCCTTAAGGTGCGTTCACACGGTCGAACAATGTCCGACGGACAAACATTGTTACCAATTAACAATTGTCTACCGGTCTTTGCCTTGTGAGCAGAGTAAAAACAGTGGTATACAACCTCATCTGGTACCACTGTTTGTTGCCAGATCTACCTCCATCGTTTCAACGCTTATGACGTCATCCTGCTTCGCCTATGATATGGTAACAATGTTTGTCCGTCGGACATTGTTCGACCGTGTGAACGCACCTTTACAGTCAATTGCAGCTCTTCGCTGTTCCTTTCATGGAGCATGTAGGTAAAACTTTTTATCAAATAGTTTTTTTTTTTTTTTTGGATTACTTATAGTCCGACAGATCTAAAACTGATAGACTGTTTACTTCCTTGAGAAAAACCCTGTTGCCAGTTCTCTCTTAACCTTTAAATCGTCCCCCCTTCTTAAGTCCTCAGCCATCCTTGGAGGAATAATGGGAGGAGACGCCTTGCTGCGGGATAAGTGAAGCCACTCAGGTCGCTGGCCGCCAATATTGGACTGGCAACTGAATCCCTGGTCGACCATAGGTACGCGACCTTGCGATGACTAAGGTGTCATACTTTTTATTTTTGATACGCAATGTTATTTTAATTCGTTCTTTTAGTTTTCTTGTGTGCGTCCTCTTCTGCTTACGGTGCACATAATTTCGTACTCCATTTTATCCGCAGACAGTTAACACGTTTACTGAAACTATAAAGCCTTGATGAAAAAAGTGAATTTGAGGGAAGTGAAGCTACTATTGAATTCATTAAGGTATTCAACACCTTATTTGACATATCAAATTCTCCGAATCTAAATACCAAAGGATTTGAAAGAACAAATCAGAAGAAATAATGCAAGTGATATTAAAGATTTTCTAATAAAAGCAGAAACATATATCAGATTTTGAAAACTTCAGGATGGTAAAGACATCTTAGAATACGATCGAAAAACTGGTTTAATTGCTTTCTCTATTGCATACGAAGTCTTCAGATTCTGTTACGGAACCTGTATTGCATCAGATGGTGGGGGCCTTTACAATTTTTGATGACCTACAAATTCAGTCAGGATCATATTGAACTATTCTTTGGTCAAGTAAGAAGTATGGGAGGCCATAATGATAATCCAACAGCGAGACAATTCTCTGCTGCTTACAAAGGCTACTTGTACATAATGATTTAATGCCATCAGAGTCGGTGCCCATATTAACTGCTTCAAGCAGAATAAAAGAGCAGGTTGCAGTAAGGAATATAAATGCTTTTGTTTCAAGACATTGAGTTTTAAAAGTTCAAGAAGCATATTCAGATGACAAGGAAGATGACCATGATTATATTCCAAACCATTACCACTTGTCAAAATGTTCATCATTTAAAATAGTAGCTTATATTGCAGGCTTTGTTGTTTTTAAGTTAAAAAAAAAAAAATTCTTTACAGTGTGAGGTCTGCATTGATGCATTAACGTTAACAGACGCTCATTTTCGTCACACCTCATCAAATTAAAAAACCAAAAGGAAAAATTGGTGTATCCATCAAATGATGTTGTTGATATATGCAATACATGCGGAAAAATATGAGGGAAATTTTGTCCTGCAACAAAACACTGGGGAGAGTTAACTTCCATAAATTAGTTAGTTCAGTATTGGCAGCTTACAGAGGCAAAACAATATTTTCAGAGTTCGATTATCACTTGTATGATACTCAACCATTGGACAATCGCTTGCACTTACTGATTAAAACAACGACTGAAAAATATTTGCAAGTGAGATATGATTATGCTGGTAAACAGATTACTGCTAAACTTCAATCGCAGGTCGCAGGAAAGAGTCGCCAGATATATACTAAGTTAATTCACTTAGTGGTCAATAATTCCCAATAGTAGGCGATAACAAACAGCAAGGACTAAGGAATTAGCAGACATAAAGAGAATAGCTTTAAATTTGTGCCAGTAATAGGTTATATGTATATAAGATTATGAAAAATTTGTATTGTATTTCTGGGTAATAAATTAAGGTATTATGTATGATGAAATAATTAACTATGTTCTTTAAAAGAATGATAAAATGTCTAACACAGAAACGCAGAAGCACATTAGAAAACGAAATCATTTAGTAATTGGAAATGCCTTATCATGTTGAGCAATTGTACAAAAATATAGATAACAAAACAACACTCCTTCGGGTTATGTACTGTCATGCTCAAATCTGAGACGACATAATTCTTTTTGCATTATCCAAAATTGCAGATGCAATGTAACGTTGCCAAGTAGTGTTACACTATTTTTTCTGCCTCTCATTTCCAATGTTACCCATGTTGACAAGTTTGTGAATTCGCAGCAAACACTATTTTCCCTATGGATATATAAATATGAACCCTTTTATGCATTGGTGTTAGGAGTACGAGACGCATATTCCCGAGATGTGTACTGGTATTGCACCAGCCAATCATAGAGCTCGCCTTCGTTGTGACGTAACCTGCGGTGGGCGGAGTTAGCAGCTAGCATATCGAACATCTCTATGCACCATTTTTAATGAAAAATGAATATGCACATTAAAGCAAGCCTATGGGAAATCCTATGTCTGCTACCTTCGCTACCTTACGTATGAGATTTGAAAGTCAGACATGGTTGTCGAGCACGCCTAAGGAATTTAACCCATTTAAAAACATTACGTATATATTTTCCAGATATTAAAAAAAATGTATATTGCACCATTCATCGATTACCTTAATGCTCAATTGTAAAAAGAAAATTTGTTATGGGAATAGAGTCAAACAGCTTACTTTTCTTGATTTACTTGTAGAGAAAAGCTCAGAGATGGCTATATCTTTATCTAGAGAGCCCACCTTTACAGGATCAGGATTCAGCGTGGATTTCTCAAGCGCTTATTATGAGAGATATAAGACAAATATTATCATGACCCTGGGATTTTACATAAAACTATAGTGCATTGCTAAGGAAATAATATCTAACATCCATACTTTTTTTAATGGGCATATTATATCATTCTTCGACCCCCTTAATGCATAAAAAATAACATTAATATGGGTTTTACTGAAATCAATTGCAATGGTTGAATGGTATAGATATAGTAATTATTAAGAAGCGCAGTAAATTCTAGTTCACCTTCATTCTAGATTAAAACAAGGTTAGAAAAATAAAGCGCTTCTTTTCCTAAACGTAAATTCATGTTTAATTAAGGCTTACTGAAAAAATCCATTTAGAAAAAAATACTTTTCACGTCCCTGTATTTTTTTTCAAAAACATCTAAAACTTTGTCTATATCTTCTTCAATCACTCTATTAGCATATTCTCTTATTATGTTGATAACTGCTGGTAACTCTCTGCTGAACAGTCAGTTAAAATAGATACAACCTTCATGAACTCGGGGTCCCACATCAAATAAATTAAAACGTGCTAAAATCTATGGATAGCTAGCCCGTATTTTCACCAATGAAAATGAAAAACAATTATGATTAAATCATATTAGATATCATTTTACTGTACTGTTTAATATGCAAATTATAATTCTTTTACATTTTCATTTTAATGAATAAATCATAAATATCCTATCCTAAAATTCCTGTATCCTTAATGCAACGCAAAACACCCTTTTCAGACCTTTCCTACCACCCCCCCCCCCCCCCCCCCCCCCCAAAACAACAAACGCAGTTTGTAGGGTTACTCCTTGAGTAAGCGAAAATACCCTACAGTAGATTAAGTAGGGAATGCGGTTTTCGACATATGAAATATTGTAGTTCATGTGAATGTCGATATTGAAAAAAATGGAATTGGCGAAATATTGTAACATTATGGTTTTGTGTGTGTTTCACAGTTTTAGAGACTGATGTCGTGGGATTTTCCAAGGGTTTTTGCTTGTCCGTCTCCTAAATGTTTGCAGCAGATCATCATAGTCCCACGGACCCATCCACGGACCTAACACCTATACCCAGTCGGGGAGAAATTTCTGACAACAATAGCCATTTTTTTTTGCATTTTTTATATTCCATATCAGTTGTAACAAATGCATAATCATGTTAAAGTACTTGGGATCCTTTGGAAACGAAAAGAGCTTGTAAGTCCCACTATCATTCTCACTGCACCCAAATGCACAATAATAAGCCAGTATCACAACAAAGATATCTCTTAGACGCGAATGAACGATCACGTGTCGGAAATTTTGGCGGTTAAAAAAAAAGCGCGAAAATAGAAAAAAACATTCATAATAATATCTCTAATATTCATATTAAAGAGAATTCAATCATTAGCTTCTTTGATAATTTCTCAATATATGAAGATGGTATATTGCTAGGGACATGTGCACTAGCCCACCACTCTGCCTTTTCCTAGTCGCAAGTCCACCATCAGTACTATGAATCTCTCTCTCTCTCTCTCTCTCTCTCTCTCTCTCTCTCTCTCTCTCTCTCTCTCTCTCTCTCTCCATTCTAAAACTCTTTTAAAAATAGGTTATCACTCACGCTCTCAAAGAAAATATAATGAATTAAGCAGCTATAAATAGGCTTATGCTTTCACATAAGTAGTTCTCTCTCTCTCTCTCTCTCTCTCTCTCTCTCTCTCTCTCTCTCTCTCTCTCTCTCTCTCTCTCTCTCATCATAATATTGAGTTCATTCCTGTACTGTTCCTTACGATTTCCATGGTATTTTGTCCAATGAGAGCGGTAGAACTAATGAGCCTGGATATATACTATAGTATCGTATGCCTAAGAAATAGAAAGGACAAATTATTTCTATGTAAAACAAGTGTAAGACAAAATATATGCATAAATTATATTCATGAATGCTGGTGGAAATACATTATAATAAAAAATATATAATAGACATGTATAGGTCGAAGTAGTTATGATCATTCCTCTGCATGTGTAAGAATTTATATGTAATTTACATTGCTGTGCTCAGAATTGCAGCAACCATACGAAGAGCACAAGACAGACGTAGCTGGCAAGCTTTAATTAGTGAAGAAAATATTGAGCAGAAAGAGCTGAATACTATGCTATGCATTACTGAAATAAGAAAACATGAAAGGAAAGAATCTATATTCTAATCTAAAATGCAACACACGAGAAACTGAGGAGCCGTTGTGAAGGCAGAGTCTCAATTCCACATCCTAAGCTAACCTTACCCCGCGAAGTAAGTTACGCACATCCTCTGCAGTCGTTACTTTTTAAGGACGTCAATTTCAGAAATTACTATGTGACAGCAATGAATTCGTCAGCCAATCGCAAGCCTATGGAAACGATGAAATTCTGAAGTACCCAAGTACTTCATTTGTGAAGATTTAGAGAGATATTCGAAAGGAACAAGTTACGGACGGTAAGTCTCGCGAGCTGTCAGCCGTTCATTCATTCAGCTGCCTTCTTCCCCTACCGCGGAGGAACTACCTACTAGTAGCTAATTTGGAAAATGAAATTAGCTACTAATTCTCATCGTGAGCAGACGTGGCCCATTGCTATTTAAGCCCTATCTTATAGAAATTCAAATTAAACCCTTTTTAGGTACTAGGTAGCTAGCTTTACCTAGGTACTACCTAGCCTATAGCTACTAGGTAGGTAGGTAGCTAGGTAGTTACTAGGGCTAAGGTACCTAAGGTAAAAAACCGCATGGTACAGGGTGACCATGGTACGATCAATGTGTACAACCCCCAAAAAAGTACATTATTATGCGTCCTGACACCAGAGTAGAGGTCTTTAGCTCCGTTTCCGTTTCTCACCAACAAGAAGTCGCGTCTGATGCCCATCTCCAATGTCAGGATGCGGTTATATGTACTTTTTTGGGGTGTACACATTGATCGTACATGGTCACCCCTGTACCATGCGGTTTTCTACCCTATGTACTTAATCAGGACCAGTAGGGGCTGGGCCTGCGTCTGATAAGGCGCCCTGTAGGTTATAAGGACCTGCGATATGATGCGCTAAGGTCAGTTGGAATGACTTCCCATCCTTGTTGGAGTATCATGGACCTGATGATAATTCTAAGTTCATTCAGTATCTTCTTTCTGATGTAAGGTTTTGGTGTTGAAACACAGATTACAAAATAGAATCATTCTTCTATCTTTCATCGTAAGTGTGGGTAAGGTTTGTCCTCCAATGGAGAATGCTAAACTGAAGTCTGACATACAAGTTGGTTTACAAATCATAGGTGAGCAGACAATAGCTTGGTCATACGAACATACACACAGATGACAATAGATTACAAGTCACATAGGACTGTCTGGGGTTATAGGTCAACATGGTTTCTCAAGCAGAAAGCTTTGTCGACGGTTTACAAAACAATAGATTTGATGACCACAGATGGCTTGCAAACCAGGACGCTGATTGATACAACACGTCAAGGCTTAGCCTACATTATCTTATCTGTTCCGATCACACTCCTGCAAGCACACCGGTTGACCCCTTGGGTCACAGGTTTTAATTAATCATAGTTTTTAGTTTTTATAGGTATATGGAATAACACACATTCCATATAATTATATGTAACACATTGACCTATACTACTTCCCACTAATGCAATAGGGAAAGGACAGGATTCTCTTGTTTTTCCTAAATTTAGTTTTCAGACAAAATTCTCTGTTGTTTATGGCCCTTTCAGCCTTTGCCTTCTTATGCCAAACTGTGTAGAGGTGCAGGAGTGATTTTGTTCCTCTGCTCATTTATCAGTGACCATTAGGTAGACCAAGAGGTCAGCCAAGACCTCTCTAGGGTGAAGGACCACTTAGATACTATTGTTCAGTTGAAATTGAAAGTTACACTAATGACAAAACTGTCCTACATTGAACAGTAAATATATCATATAAATTGCCTCTGAGACCATTTGATTTGGAGTTGAGAAATGATTTTGTCAGCTCAGTATTACTGTATTTTTATGAAATTCATATGTACTCAATTTATGATATTGAGTTTTTATATTACAATACTATTGTGTTGTTTTATTTCTGTTTACAGTATCGTCCTTCTATTGTTTGTAAAAAGCCCAAAAGAGAAGATTATAGGTTTAACCCCTAATGTATGGGAGCCATCATATGAATTTCATAAACAGGTTTTGGGTGGTGGACGGGCTAACTCACAGTGATTATTAATATTACACACCATACAATTTGGATGAATTTAGCACAAAAGACGTTCAGAGCACTTCAATGGTCTATAAATGACTTGTGGCAACTGTGGTATCTCAGCTCAGGGAGTCAGACGTCGCTCTCAGTATGATCTTAGACTTGGGGAATGTTTTTCCGCTATCTGTCCCATGATACCTTTATTTATTTGCTCATAGTCCTTATCTATTATGATATTGTGTGAGCTGTAATTATAATTTTACAAAATAAAATTATTCATTAGAAAAAAATGATTTGGTAAAAATTATGAGTGGTTTGTAAAAGACGGCCCCACACAGGGTTGTAAATATAGTCACTTTACTTTCTGTGGAAGGTAAGGAAAATGAAAACAATTTTTTTTTTTTTTTTTTTCCTTACACCATGTGCATATGCATATCTTCCTCTTTCCCTTGATTTTTTTCCCCCAACCTTAAAGTTAGCCCAGTGTGGGAGGGTGCATGCAGATATATATTTAGTCCATCCCTTAAGGGTTTTGAAAAAATATCAGGGAAAAATGCAAGTTACTTGAAATATGTGGATTATTTTGTTGTCATGTGTAGCTTTTTTTGATCAATAGGTTATTGTTAGTTTTATATCACCAAGATTCTTCATAAAGCTCTCTTAACAGGTAAATTTTTCAAATATCTTTCATGTTACAGGCTACTGCACAGATGGGAGATGTGAGAAGTTGGTGTCTGAGATTGAACTCGGACAAAGTTACTGAACGAAGGGTAAGGAATACTTTCTCAAATAGTTTCAAATATTTTGTAAAACTTGTCAGACTGTATTTTAGTGAATCAGATTTCATTGGTAACCAACAAAATTTTAATTATGGAAATGACAAGCATACAGGAATATGAAGTGAAATTATTGTATATGTGAAGTATTGTTGTCAAATGCTGAATGTGAACATTAGTAGTTGTAAAATAACTAATTCTGCAGTAAACAGATAATTTTTGTGGAAAGGCTTTCTTAAGAAAGATGTTCCTCTATAAGTGACAGGTTAATCGTTTGGAAGCTCAGTTCTCAGAAAATTACCAAATTTTGTTGGGCAAAGAAACACTGACACATCACGAGGTGCTTAATTGGTCGCCTGCTATACAATCTTTTATTGTTTTAACCGCTTACCAGCTGGCAAGTCATATCCTATTGTTAAGACCTCAGGTTTGTTAGCTATGAAAAATACAAATTGATTAAAATTTTATCATATTTCTATTCAATAAAACTCATTCATTGTACCCAGTATACTTAAAGCTGTCGTTCACAGTATGCGTTTCATTTGCATGATCCTTGTTACAGTACATCTGTAGTATATAAGCTATATTTTAATGATTTTCTCCCCTTATTTTACTAATATCCTTACCATTCTGCTGTAATGCTTATCTTCATGAAAAATTTCATTGTGTTGGAGGGTTTTGTAAATCCACATTGTTACGTTCTGTCTTAAATCATTATGTACTAAGATTTCTTTTGAGAAAACTTTCTTGTTTAGAAAGAAAATGTTAACCTTCAAAAGGTAAAGGAGCTCTGTTGTTTGCTATGGTTGCCCCTACCTAGTAGCAGAAATAAATAGTAGCTGTCATTGCTGGGATTATGTTAATTTTTTCATTTTAGGTGCCCTCCTTGATGATCATTTAAGTAATTTAACATTTGTTGTGTTTTTAAAGTAGTACCTCCAAATTTTTTTGCCTCTTGGTGGATGATGCCAAAATCCTATGACAACAAATGCTTAGTGAAAGAAAGATCACAAAATCAAAATTTGGGCTTAGGTAAAAGTTATCCAGTTTTTAACCAAGGAAGTTATTTTGCTTTGTTATCTCTTGTGGCTTTGTAAAGTTGGAAAACTGAATTCCTTTGAGTGATAGATTTATGTAAGAATGTTGAGTAAATTTGAATCAAGATTCAGGGTCATTTGTTGAGTTTTTTTTTTTTTTTTGCATTGTAGATAACTGAAATCTCATCTATTCTTTTTCTGAAGATTTTGATGAAACTTGGAACCGTTGTAGAATGGAATATATTTCTGTTGTAAATTTTAAAAGGTGTTGGGATTCACCAGAATTGCAGGTGGTTTGGAAACATAAAATTTGGTTTGAAGACCCTCAGTAGGTTTGCTTTTATTAAAACATTATGGAAGATTTTTTGGAATGTTAAGCAGTACCTTCAACATTTGTTTAAAATTACAAGAGTGTAATGATTTCTCCCATATCCATGTTCAGTATTTGCTTTGTGTTAAGGAAACTTTGAGAACTTGCTATTGGATTTTGTTGGAACAACATGAAAACAATTTTAGTGCGACATTATTTTATTGCTAGGGAAACTGTCCCCCTTTATAAAGTATAATGGGATTTTTCAGGAATTCAGTATTTCTTATGAAAAGGCCTGTTGTATATTTTGGAGAGAGCTCCTCAGTTGAAATGTTTTTTTTTTTTTTTTTTTTGCCTCTTTGTGACTATTTAAGTCTTGTTCATTTTATCTCATAGTTTCTGTGAAGGAGGCTGGTGTTTTCTGCCTTTGACAATAATATTAATATCAAGAAAGTTTTGTCTTACTGAGGTTTCAGCAATGTTGCAGTATTGCAGTACTCTTTTGGATCTTATATGAAATATTTGGTGTACAAACTTCTCACCCTTCTTATATTTGAGTTTCTTTTTTCACTGGTGACTTTTAATCCAGAGGCTGATGTATGGCAGTTTTAGTTTGTTCCACACAGCACTGCATTTATATTTTAAATGACTTTTGTTAAGAATTCCAATGGACATTTTGGTATGTTAGATCAGGAACTCAAAATATTTAGCAAGGTTGTGACCAATTCAAATATCTGAAAATATATACTGCGCTCAATTGAACCATTGTCTGTTTTTTCCAGAAAGCTTGTGACCAGTTAAAGCACCTTCTCAAAGATGAACAAGTTGTGGCGACTCTAGATTGCAAGCCCTCGGACTCTTTCAACTGGGACCAAGTCTTCATTTATGCCAAAACTTACTTCCACAAGGTAAAAACTTTTTTTTATTTTTCTAGAAAATATTTTTGAAGGAAGAAACAATTATTCAAGTTAGTGGAAATTGGTAATGTTAGTTTTGATAAGAGATGGGTATATGTATTTTTTTTTAGCATTATTCCCAGTTCTATTTTAACACAATGTAAGAGGAGGGAAGTTTAATGTTATGAGGAAAACCATCATGGGTGTGATTTACCATATGAGTGATAAAAACAACAAGAATATGGCAGTTAAATACGAAACTACTATGCCCAGAGGACAGAAATTTTTGCATAAAAGGTCTCAGTGATTATATCTCTCACCCAGGCAGTTAAGAAAAAGACTGAACGCAGTAGTGTGGTCCTTGACCAGTTTTTGCCCGATATACACACGCGTTGCCAGATCTCATAAGATTCCTTGCTTTTCATCTACGATTTAACCGGATCCAGCTAGGCGCTAGAAAATTATCCTGTTATTAAGACCGAAGGTTTGTAGCTATGAAAAATACAAATGTCGTAGAAAATTTGTCATTTCAAATAAACAATGGCAAAGAAATCATGGAATTTTATACATTCAACTTCCCTGCCAGATATATACTTAGCTATAGACTCCGTCGTCTCCGACAGAATTTCAAATTTCGCGGCACACGCTACCGGTAGGTCAGGTGATCTACCGCCCTGCCCTGGGTGGCAGGACTAGGAACCATTCCCGTTTTCTAATCAGAATTCTTCTGTCGCCCGGACCATCAACAGTTGTTGTTTTGTTTTCCCTCTCGATTGGTTTTTCTTTTTTCACCGGCAATTGATCGTTCTTGACCGACTTTTTGGTGACGTATCTGGATTGTTGGATTGGCATACGCTTTTGTGGACTGTTTTGTGACTTGATTTTGGAATTTTCTTTAATAATGTCTGACTCTGGAATGGTTGTGAGACGTTGTGTGAATGTAGGCTGTAAGGTGAGGTTGCCGCCCCCAAAGCCTTCGGTAGACCTCCACACGGTATGCAAGGGTTGCAGGAGTATGAATGTTCTTTTACTAATACTTGTAAGGAATGTGAGAACTTGAGTGAGAACGAATGGAAGAATCTAAATAATTATTTAAAAAAGTTAGAGAGAGAAAGAGTGAGGAAGGCTTCTTATAGAAGTTTAAGTAGTTCTAGATCTGAACTAATTCCTAGCTTGGGATCTTCCCAAGGGTAAGTATTGCTACTCTTCTCCTTCCATTGCAGCCCCTTCTCCTATTGCAGAACCTGTAGATCCAGCAAAAGAACTTGCGGATCTAAAAGCAGCCTTCAAGTTGATGGAAAACAAAATGGCTGCCATACAAGGTAAGCTAGTGATTATTCATGGACAGTGATATGAGTGTCCCCAGTGTATTGGAGGGGGCATCTGGTCGGCTCAGCAACGCTCCTAGGTCTAGACCTCTTCCAAGCTCACATGCCCAGAGGAGAAGGAATGTCGAAAACCGAAAGGAGGTTGTGGAGAATCCCCACCGATCAGGTGTCCCTTCGGCGGTTTCTGTGGACACCCCAGACTGCCAAGGATCGCTATTGTAAAAGCGTCCTGCGTGAGTGTTTTTCGTCGTCGGGATCTTCATCTCCGAGACGTGATTGGAGAGATTCAGATCGATCTCGGCACTCAAGAGGAGTTGAAGGCTCCGACTATTGATTCGAGCCCAGAAAACTTCCCTGAGGAGTCTCCCTCGGGAGTGAAGAAGGCAAGAAGAGCCATTCTTTCAACCAGAGTGAGAAAGGAGGCAGGATGGTGGAGGCTATGGACTCCTCCCCTCCTCCTTCCCCTCCTCCCGAAGAGGATAAAGAGGAGGCTACGAAGAGATTCATGATGGCGATGCAAGAGCAGATTTCCCCGTCTTTTGTAGGAGTTCTGTCAAAGGAGCCTCCTAGAAGGAAAGACTCTTCCCTTCGATCAAAAGATCCTCCAGACGTATGGAGGTATGCCGCCAGGATCGTTTACTCCTACTCGAGGTGAGGTTTCCTGTACGAACCATGGATGAACCGATCAGACGTCTGGCAACCGGCCAGGAGTGAGGATCACCCAGGAGGCAGGAGCCAAGAGCCAGGAGTAAGGAGTCAACCAGGAGCAGGAGCCCCCCCCCTCAGAGCCAGGAGTGTGAGGCATCTCCAGGCAGGAGGCAGGAGCCAGGAGGCAAGAGCCAGGAGGCAAGAGGCAGGAGTCAGGAGTCAAGAGGCAGGAGCCAGGAGCCAAGAGGCAGGAGTCAGGAGGCAGGAGCCAGGAGTCCGGAGTCAGGAGGCAGGAGTCCGGAGTCAGGAGGCAGGAGTCAGGAGCCAGGAGGCAGGAGTCAGGAGGCAAGAGTCAAGAGCCAGGAGGCAGGAGTCGGAGACTCGTTCCTGGAGGTTATGACTCTTCTCCAAATAGGAGCTCCTCTCCTTCAGAGCATAGGAGGTCTTGGAAGGACTCTCCCTCCAAACGTGAACTTTCTCTTCGTCTGATCGAGGGTTAGACGAGTTGTCTGATGACGAACCTCCTGCTAATGAGGGACTATCGAGTTATAAGTCGTTAGCCTCATTATTGCTTCAAGAATTTGGAGATCTCTTAGTCCGGCGGCTCCTCCTTCTCCTCGTTCTCTCTTTTCGAGCTCGGCTGGTTTTTACGGCAAAAAATCTTCGGCCTTTTTGAAAATGAAGCCTGCTAAATCGATGAAGAAGACACTCCATTCTTTAGATTCTTGGATGGGCAAGAAGAAGGAGTTAGGAAAGACGGTATTCTGCATGCCTCCTTCCAAACTACATGGAAAGAGAGGTATTTGGTATGGGACAGGAGAGACTATGGGTCTTTCTCTACCTGCCTCTGCAGATGCGGACTTTCCAATTTAGTGGAGGCCTCTAGACGTCACTCCTAGGATCGGTCAGAGCGACGTGGAGCACTTCAGAGTTGAACCACTTCTTAAAGGACTTTTTGTCACTTTAGAGGTTTTTCAACTTTCTGGATTGGGTCTCACTCGGAGTTCTGGCCAACAAATCTAAAGATCCGGAGTTTCTTAAAAACCCAGAGATTCTCCATAGCGTCCTGTCTTGCATGGACAAGGCAGTACAAGACGGTTCGGGTGAAGTGGCTTCCCTTTTTGGTGCTGGTCTCCTGAAAAAGAGATCAGTATATGGATCCCTATTATCGAAAGGGTTTCTCCGAGCCAGAGGACTGCTTTATTGTTCGCCCCTCTATCGGATCATCTGTTTCCTTCTCAGTTAGTGAAGGATATATCTCGCTCGCTAACTGAGAAGGCGACACAAGACCTACTAACACAAACGTCCAAGAAAAGGACGCCCTGTAGTGTCGGCGATTAAGAAGGACTCTCGTCCTCCTCAGCAGCCCTTTCGTGGAGGTACAGCGACTCGTCCCCCTGCCAGAAAGAAGAGCTCTGATAAGAGAGGAAGGTCTTCCCTTTAGGCCTTCAAGAAATCCAAGTGACTTGTTGCTCCTTCAAGCACCAGTGGGCGCCAGACTCCTGAACTTTGCAGGAGTATGGGCAAAAAGGGGAGCCGACCCTTGGTCAGTGTCGGTCCTAAAGAAGGGATATGTAATCCCCTTCGACAACAGCCCTCCCCTAACATCTACGCCTCGGGAACTGTCAGCGAGGTACAGAGACCCGGTAATGAGAAAGACTCTCCTTCAAATGGTGGAACAAATGTGGGAAAAAGAGGCCATCGAACTTGTGCAGGATCCACACTCCCCGGGATTTTACAATCGCCTTTTTCTAGTACCAAAGGCATCGGGGGGGTGGAGACCAGTTCTGGACGTAAGCGCTCTGAATCGCTTTGTTCAGAAAAGGGATTTTGACGTAGGAAAAATCTATTTCTGGGCGAGGAAGCCGTGTCGCCCAGTGAAATATGTCTGCTTTAGCACTATTTCTAGTAAAATATTGCTATAATACCAGAGAACTGCTAAATTGGACATGTCAGAAGCCTCTGACTCGCTCACCTATATAAAAGGTGTCGGTATAAAACTGGGGCGAGTGTTAAACACTACCACAGCAACCCCATCCAATTAGCCTTTTCCTCATCAAAAAGACCCTAAATACGGGGAGCCGACCCATAGGTCACACCTAGCTACCCCGTTGAAGGCGGCTGTGACGTCATACTTATCGATAGCAATGAAGCTTGGTGCACTGCAAGGGGAGGGGAAAAAAACCAGGGGGGATTTCACTGGGCGACACGGCTTCCTCGCCCAGAAATAGATTTTTCCTACGTCAAAATCCCTTTTCTGGGCTCAGCCGTGTCGCTCCCGTGAAATTGTACCAGAGAAACACCAAGCTACATCACTCTGAAATGAAACAGAATATTAAATTGTATAAACTAACACCATAGACCAAGTGAAATAGCAAAGAGATTTGCTGCGATAGGTAGGATGTTAATAAAACTGGCATAATGGAAAATATTCATATGACACAAGGACAGTACTATATTGATGTTGCAAGGAGACACTGACCTCCCTACAGCTATTGCCTGATATTTAAGATCCTCCAAGGACTTAAGGTAAAGCTTTGGAAAACCAGTGCGACTGCCGACCAGTATATTTCTTCAGATCATCAAAGTTCAATATATTTGAAGAAATTTACAGAAGTTGTTATAGCCCCGAATAGCACGCGCTTTGGGAAAGGACCCTGGGCTGACTTCCTTGGTAAAATACAAAAACTGCTGCGTAATGCCCTTTAGGGATATGGTACCACCACCGCCCCACATGAAAAGGAGGGGGGGGGGGCCTCGGAAAAGGTAGATGTGCTAGATAAATAGTCCTTAGGGGTTTTAACAGTACATAAAGATGGATGTTGCGGAAGCGGAACAACCTTCCAAGGGATCGCCTTACCAAAGGGTTCTCATTCTTAGCCATAAAATAATTATTTGGTGAAAAGCAACACGTAACCCGAGGGAAGGAATTCTATATGCCCTTGGCCACTAGATAAAGATGACATCTCCGATGTTCTGGCACCTGAAGCCAGACTTAATAAAAACAGTGCCTTACGCAAAAGGGTTTGGCAATCACATTTGAAGTTGTCTGTTTTAGAGTCTAACCTGAGACCATCGTTAAGAAACCATGACACTGACGACGGCCTTTGAATGGGCCGCAGGCGTGCACAAGCCCTTCCCTGGGATTGAGGTGAAATAAGACTCAGTTAGATTTATACAAACCCGAGAAGAAAATCTTTTTCGGAGCTGACTTAGTGGTTGTTATTGTGGCAACTGCCAAGCCTTGTTCGAATAAAGGCCTGAAGAATGTTATAGTCACGTTCATTGTCATTACTTTGACATTGATTTCCTGAGAAATGTAGGCAATTGTTTAACTGCTGAATCATACTGGCGAAGTGTAGATTCTCTTTTGTCTGACTCCAAGAACAGAATGTTCTGTGGATCAATGTCCCCTACCCTCCTACCTGCAAACTTCATGAAATCCATAAAGATAGGGTTTTGTGAAGACCTGAGGAATCGAACACAGTCACCGTTTGAACTTGTTGCGTCAGCCTCAAGCCCGGGAGAGGGTGAGGATGAAGACCTAGTTCTAGGAGAAGGAGAACCAATTGTTCTTGGCCAGTAAGGAGCTATGAGAGCCACCTGACCTTTGAAGGATTTCAACTTGTGCAACACCTTCAGGAGAGGGTTCACTGGAGGGAATAAATAAACCTCCCTCCACTGGTTCCAATCTATACTCAGGGGGCGTCCGTAGCGTATGCTAGAGGGTCCATACTTTGCGGTACGTAACAAGGCGCTTGTGGTTTGCCCCTGTAGCGAACATATCTACTTTCAGACCCGGTACTCTCCTACAAACCCTCTCGAGGGTTCCTGGTCCAGTGACCATTCTGGCTCCAGGGGGACTGACCGGGACAATGCGTCTGCTACTACATTGTGGACTCCTGCCAGATGGGTAGCCGATAGATGCCAGGTGTTCTTGTCAGTTAGAGAAAAAAATTGCTATCACCCTGTGGTTCACATGACTTGACTTGGACCACCTCTGTTTTATACCATGTATCACTACTGCACTGTCGAGAGCCAATCTGATATGAGTCTCCTCCGGAGGACGGAGCTTCTTTAAGGTCAGAAACACTGCCATAGCTTCCAGGATGTTGATGTGAAGCTTTTGGAACTGAGGTGACCAAGTTCCCTGAACCTTGTCGTGCTGTGAATAACCTCCCCAACCTGATAGTGATGCGACTGTATGCATCAGTAGGACGGGGAGGGAACTGCAACTGTAACTCTTTGGCTATTGCCCATGGACGTAGACGTTCCTTGGGAATCAGAGGTACCCGGCCGAACTTGTCACGACACTTGGCATTGGCCTTGAACGTCAAACTCGATTGATGTCCTTGAGCTTGGCTTTCAAACAGAACGTCTGTGACTGACGCAAATTGGAGCGAGCCTGGGATCGTCTCCTGATTCCTTCTCGAAGCCTTTTTGCCTTTTAAGAATTGGCTTGTTACCTTGGCATCCCCTTCCCTGATGGAATGGAAAGGTTGTGTGAATCCAAGCCCAATGGAAACCTAGCCACTGGAACTTGGATTCTGGGGCCAATCGGGACTTGGTCCTGTTGATCTTGAACCCTATATATTCCAGGAAAGATATGACCCCGCTGTCGTAAAATATAAAACCGCAATGAAGGCCACTCGATAACAGTGGGCGCAAAAGGGGAAAAACTACTTGCTTACTGACAAAACGATAAGAAACGGCAAGCTGACGAAAAGAAAAAAGGGAAAATTCTTGAATGAAATAGGACGGTGGATAAACGGCGAAGCACGAAACAAAGAAACGTGCTCGAAAGAAGACCCCCGTGAAAAACGTGAAAATAATGAAAATAACAAAACATAAATGGAAATCGGATCGACTAAAAACTGCCACCCAAGAATAAATAAATAAATATATACATACATATATATATATATATATATATATATATATATATATATATATACATATATATATATATATATATATACATATATACATACATATATATATATATATATACATATATACATACATACATGTACTGAAATATCACGTTACAAGCAGAGAGGAAGGGACTACTCGAAGTTCGGTACAACAATTCAAGCGTAAATCGGTACAATTCAAGGGTAAGCCGTAAAGCAACTTTGCCGCCCGCCCCCTATTTAAAAGTGATGCCTAATAAAATCCTAAATAAAGGCAAAACGATAGGCAAATTCACTCCCTAAATATTGAAAAAGGGCGGAACCAGTACTTAACTTGGGTGAAGAGGTAGATGACGATCCGTAACCAGAATAAAAATAAAAGAACAAATAGTAATATTCGAACGTGCGAACACAGAATGGCTATCGAAAAGTATGACGTCACAGCCGCCTTCAACGGGGTAGCTAGGTGTGACCTATGGGTCGGCTCCCCGTATTTAGGGTCTTTTGATGAGGAAAAGGCTAATTGGAGGGGTTGCTGTGGTAGTGTTTAACACTCGCCCCAGTTTTATACCGACACCTTTTATATAGGTGAGCGAGTCAGAGGCTTCTGACATGTCCAATTTAGCAGTTCTCTGGTATTATAGCAATATTTTACTAGAAATAGTGCTAAAGCAGACATATTTCACTGGGCGACACGGCTGAGCCCAGAAAAAGAAGTTTCGCATGGAAACGTCCGCCTCAGTAATGTCGGCTCTTCGTCCAGGAGATTGGATGGTCTCTCTGGACTTGCAAGACGCATATTTCCACGTTCCCATTCACCATTTGTCAAAGAAATATCTTCGTTTTGTAATAGGAGACAAGATCTTTCAGTTCAGGGCTCTGTGCTTCGGCTCTGTCTACAGCTCCGCAAGTATTCACCAACCTGATGGCGAATGTGGCAAGATGGCGTTCACCTAGAGGGAATAAAACATCTCCCTCTACTTGGACGACTGGCTGATCAGGGCCCAAGTCGGAGATTCAGTGCTTGGAGGACTTATCAGTAACAAGGAACATGATAGATTCGCTGGGATTGCTCGTCAACCTCGAGAAGTCACAGCTGATCCCCAGCCAGAACTTGGTCTATCTGGGGATTCAGATGGATTCTCGGGGTTTTCGAGTATATCCTTCGCTAGAAAGAATCACTCGAGGTTTGTCGAGAATCTCGAGCTTTTCATTAGAGAGAAAGAACAGTTCAGCGAGGGATTACCTGAGCCTTTTGGGGGACCCTGTCCTCACTAGAAAAGTTCTTCTCTCTGGGGAGACTTCACCTTCGCCCTCTTCAGTTTTTCTCAAAGAGGTGTGGAGTTGGAAGACGGGACAACTCTCGGACATCTTCCAACTTCCACAAGAGGTAAGAGATCATTTGAAGTGGTGGATCCCTCCTCTTCAAAAGAACGAGGGCGTATCGCTTGCCCTGCAGAACCCAGACCAAGTGTTATATACCGACGCTTCGGAGTCGGGATGGGGAGCGACGCTAGGAGCAAGGGAGGTGTCAGGCACCTGGACAAAGGAACAGGTGTCCTGGCACATCAATTGCAAGGAATAGTGGCCATACACCTAGCCTTAAAGTTCTTCGAAGAGATAGTCAGAGGCGGGGTGATGCAGATAAACTCGGACAACACCACGGCTCTGGCTTACATACGCAAGCAAGGAGGCACGCACTCTTTCTCCCTCTATCAGTTAACAAGACACCTGTTAACCTGGACGGAAGAAAGAGGCATAACTCTCCTCACAAGGTTTGTTCAAGGGATCAAGAATGTGAGAGCGGACAGACTGAGCAGGAGGAATTCAGGTCCTTCCCACAGAATGGACTCTACACGAAGAAGTGTGTCGAAGTCTTTGGTCCCTGTGGGGGAGACCTCACATAAAGGACTTTGTTTTGCGACGTTCCTCTCCAAAAGAATAGAGATATTTTGCTCTCTAGTGGAAGATCCGAGAGCCTTCGCATAGACGCTTTCTCCTGGATTGGTCGGGTGTGGACGCATACGCCTTTCCCCCGTTCAAGATCCTGGGGGAAGTGCTCAGGAAGTTCGTAGCTTCGAAGAGCACGAAGTTGACGCTAATAGCCCCATTTTGGCCAGCCCAGGAATGGTTCACGGAGGTACTGGAGTGGATAGTGGACTTCCCCAGATCGCTTCCAAACAGACCAGATCTACTCAGACAACCCCACTTCGAGAGGTTTTCATCACAACCTCCCAGGTCTCGCTCTGACTGCCTTTCGACTATCGAAAGACTTGTCAGAGCGAGGGGCTTTTCTCGCAAGGCTGCGGGCTCTATCGCTAGAGCCCGCAGAGCTTCGACGAGAAGAGTATACCAATCAAAGTGGGAAGGTCTTTAGGAGGTGGTGTAAGGGTCAGAAGCTGTCCTCCTCCAGTACCTCTATAGTGAATATTGCCGATTTCCTCCTCTTTCTGAGAGAGGAATCACACCTATCTGTTCAACAATAAAGGGATACAGAAGCATGCTGTCTTCAGTATTTAGGAATCGAGGCCTAGACATTGCAAGCAACAAAGATCTACACGATCTAATTAGATCTTTTGAGACTTCAAAGGCAGCTACTCCTAGAACACCTAGTTGGAATCTAGACGTGGTCCTGAAATTCCTTTCATCGGATAATTCGAGCCTTTACATCTGGCTTCCTTCCGCGACGTCACTAGGAAATGCTTGTTCCTGGTGGCTCTCGCTACAGACCAAGAGGACGAGCGAATTGCACGCTCTGGATTCCAGGTGTGGTTCAAAGGAGATGCTGCCATCTGTTCTTTCCAGACAATGTTTCTGGCAAAGAACGAAAACCCGTCAAAAACCGTTGGCCCAGAAAGTTTTGAGGTAAAAGGCCTATCTAACCTAGTAGGCAGAGAGATAGAGAGGTCTCTCTGTCCAGTGAGAGCTCTGAAATATTATTTAGAGAGGAAGAGACAGATGGGAGCTTGTCAACAGGTCTTTGGTGTGCGGTGAAGAACCCCAAAAGACTCATGTCCAAGAACGCCTTGGCTTGCTTTCTTTGTGAGAAGCGTTATTACGGACGCTCACAAGAACTGCTCGGAGGAATCCTTCGGTCTTCTAAAAGTCAAGACCCATGAAGTGAGGGCAGTAGCAACGTCTTTGGCGTTCCAAAAGAATATGTCTCTAAAAAAAATATCATTGAGACTACATATTGGAGGTGCAATCAGTGTTTGCATCTCATTATCTGAAGGATGTGAGAGTGACCTATGAGAAGTGCTTCTCGCTAGGTCCTTTTGTATCAGCAGATACAGTGCTGGGTCTTGGAGCAAAGACTGATCCTTAATTCTGTGTTTTTATCGTACATAAACCCTCTTGTCAGATATGTGCTTGGTTTTTCTGTTAGCAAGCTACTAATGTCGCACGGGAGCATACGTAGTCATTGCTGGTAGGGGATCAAGGGTATGTATGGCTAGTAGGGGAGTACAAAATTTTTTTTTTTTTTTTGTGTATATTTTGTAATGAAAGTGTATTTATGTTTTCGATTTTTGGTTGTGTAAGGAGTCGGGGATAACTCCTTACAATCTTAGAGCTAACATGGATGTTAGGATCAGGTGATCGGGATCGGTTTTGTGCTCCTTGAACAAGGTGTATTGTCATGTTAGTGGAATAGCACCCAATGACAAAGCCTTTAGGCTCTGCCGAGTAAGTGGATAAGACCCCATTGGCAGACCCACAAGAACTCTTAGCCATAGATCAATACTCGCTGAGGCTCTTGAGGCTAAGCAGACTCCAAGGCAGTAGCCGCGAAGTCTTCAGCCTAATAAGGTAGGAACCAAGGTTTATTAATACCTACAACATATGTTTGTTTACCTGTCTATTTCAGTAGTTAGCTGGTCTCTTACCCACCACCAATGGGTGCTAATCAGCTAAGTTATATATCTGGCAGGGAAGTTGAATGTATAAAAATGATATTGTCATGTTACAATAAAGTTTTATACATACTTACCTGACAGATATATACGATTAATGGCCCACCCAGCCTCCCCGCAGGAGACAGGTGGAAGAGAAGAATTCTGATTAGAAAACGGGAATGGTTCCTAGTCCTGCCACCCAGGGCAGGGCGGTAGATCACCTGACCTACCGGTAGCTTGTGCCGCGAAATTTTAAATTCTGTCGGCGACGACGGCCGGAGTCTATAGCAAGTATATATCTGTCAGGTAAGTAGTATAAACAAATTTATTGTAACGTGACAATATCATTTTTAGTATACTTTTTTATATATTTTTTGTAACCATTGTATGGTAGATAGAGGTATATATTTGCTCATAAAATGTACCCAGGGGCTGCTGTTGGTTTTAGTGCTTATCGTTTATAATTTTATGTCAGTTATAATTGTAAGTTTGCAAAGAAATATAAGAAAAAATATGTATAATCCAAAAAAGTTACTGCATCTTCAATATCAGTAAATTTACATAGATAAATATTTTGCAGCAAATATGCTCAGAATTTGTTACTAATTTTATTTTTATCTCTTATGATATTGTTAGCTGTAATTATAATTTTACAAAATAAATAAAATTATTAGAAAAACATGTTTTAACTTGGTAAAATTTATGATTGTCTTGTAAAAGATGGCCCACAAAGGGTTTGTAAATAGTCAATTTCACTTATATTATAACTTTACCGGTGGTTACATATAGCTGTCGTCTCCTGACGTCACGGCAGAATTTGAAATTCGCGGTAGCGCTAATGGTTTGGACAGGTGATCCCTCTACTCCCGCCCTCTACCGGGTACGGGAACCATTCAACAATAAATCAGAAGTTTCCTGCCGTCGGAACCGGTAACACGGTTCCTCTGCTGGTTGGAATTTGAATTGATCATTCTTGGTTTTCTCCTTTTGGTGATGTACCTTGAGTTTACTGATCTTTTTGCTAGCGCTGTAGTTATTTTGGTTTTGATATTGTTGTCCTTTTTAGGAATTATTTTGAATTCTTCACGATGTCTGACACCGGCTCTGTTCAGTATAGGGTGTGTTAGTAGGGTGGGTGTACTAGACATTCTTAAAGCTTCACTTGATCCTCATTCTACTTGTGTTAGTTGTAGGGGACGTGAATGTTCTTTTGAGAATACGTGTGAAGAATGTAAGTCTCTAACATCTCAGGAGTGGAAGGCACTGGGAAAGTATATGAGAAAGTTAGAAAAAGATAGAATCAGAAGGCTTCACAGAGATCTTCTTATAAGTTAGTGAGTAGCCAGGATATTCTCTGAATTCTATTAATCCTGTTCCTATTAACCCCGTAGTGGTTGCTCCTGCCCTCGAATCTGTATCTCCCGATCCCGATCCCGTGTCAGTATTACGAGCCGATATGGACTCGAAATTTGTCTCTTTCCTCACCACTATGCAAGAAAATGGGTGAGACAGTGCAAGAAGTGGTAGTTAAGTGTGATAAATTACTTAGTGCAAGTGTAGTGGAGGAGGGTGTTGGTTTCGAACCCGTTCGTTCTCCTAGGTCTAGGCCCCTGTCAAACTCCCCAGATCCTGGGAGAGGGGGCATGCCGAAAACCGAAGGGAGGCGAGCGGGGACCTGCTCCCGAGCAAGCCCGCCCCCTCCCCCCCAAGCAATCTGTAGCCGTATCCAGGATGCTTTCGTCACCATTGGAAAGGTGTTGCGAGGAAGTGTTTTTCGTCAAGTGACTCTAGTTCAGATGTTTCCTCTTATAGAGGTTGGCGTAATAAGACTTCTAGACCGCTGAAAAGGTCGCGCGATGTTTCGCCTGCTGCGGTTCCCAAGAAGGTGGCGGCTGCCGAAACCTTCTTGTAGTTTTTGGGAGGAGCCTGAAGCTTTTTCTCCGGCGGTTTCGATTTATCGCCCTTCTCTCATAGAAGTGGAGAAGCCGAACACGCCACACTCCTTCGAGCCTTCCTCCAGAGCCTCCTCAAGCGATAACTCCTGCGGCTCCAGACGTGTTTGTGGATCATCCTTCTACACCTCCCGCGCCTTCTACGTCGGTGGATCCTCAACCTTCGGTGTTTGAACAGATGAATGCCAAGTTAGGCAGTATCTTGGAGCTTTTTGGCAAGTCTCTTTCGTCCCGATGCGCTCCCGACCGCCTTACATCTTCCGCAGACTACTGTGCAGTCCTCTTCGCAGGCTCCTTTGCAGTCGCCTCTTCAGGCTCAGACTCTCCATGTGACTCCTCTTCAGACGCCACTTCAGGCGCCTGGTCGGACTCCTTTCCTGACTCCGTCTATGGCGCCACGTCAGGCTCTCGCTCGAGCGCCAGCTCAGCCGCCAACGCAGCCGCCAGCTCAGCCGCCCGGATACGTCTCAGTACAGGCTCAGACGTCTTCTCCTGCTTTCTCACACCCTCCTCGGACGCGTCAGGGTGCGACTTCGCCGAACAGGATTCCTCTTCCGATGGAATGTTCGCCAGTTTCGTCGAAGGAAGCTCGGATTTGGAGGAAGAAAGAGAAGGACTTACAGAAAAAGACAAGCATTTGTCGGGGTATAAACTCCTTTTACGATCCTTCGTTGACAACTTTGGAGATTCTTTTGCGCCTTCCGTTCCAGTTTCTCCTAGTTCGCAGTGGAAAAAGGACAGTAAGCCTGACTCCTCGTCCTCGTTCACGCGTCTCGTCCTCTCGATTTCGGCTAAGAAAGCTATCAAGAAAGTTAACGCTTGGCTTTTGGAGAAGAGGGAACAGGGGAAAAATGTTTTTTGTCTTCCCCCTTCGAGACTTCGTCAAGGAGCCGTGTCTGGTATGACACTGGAGAAGTTTTTTCCCTGGGTGTGACTGCCTCCGCTCAGGGAGACTTTTCTAGTCTCGTGGACTCTTCCCGCAGAGCAGCCCTTAATACTGCTAAGATTTTCTTTTCAACAAATGAACTGGAGCATCTTTGCAAGAGTGTTTTCCGTGTTTTCGAAGTTGTTAGCTTCCTGGATTGGTCCATTGCTTCGCTGGCCAGGAAAGTCAAGTCATTTGGACTTTCGGAGGAGCAGTTGAAGGATTTTGCCTCGGTACTGGATTGTATCGATAAAGGATCTGTGATGGAGCTTCGGAGCTCGCTGCCATTTTCGCCTCTGGAGTGTTGAAGAAGAGACAGCTTTGGTGCTCCTTCTTGTCGAAAGGGGTTTCATCGAACCAGAAGTCTGCCTTGCTCTTCTCTCCTTTGGACAAGAAACACCTATTTCGCAAGAGAGTTGTGAGCGAGATCGCTCAATCTTTAACACAGAAAAGCGACCAGGATCTTTTAACACAGTCAGTGAAGAAGCCCAGGAAGATAGCTCCGGTTCTTTCTGCTTCTCGGAGTGCTCCCTCCACGGAAGCTCCTAAACCATTTCGAGGGAGAGCTCCGTTCGATCTTCCTCCAGGTTTCGTGGGAGAGGTAGAGCCTCTTCTAAAACCACTCCCTCTTCATCAAAAAGTAGGCCCGTAGTCCTCACACAGCAGTAGGAGCCAGATTACACCTTTTCTGGCAGACCTGGTTTCATCTCGGAGCGGATCCTTGGACGGTCCAGGTCCTGAAGGAAGGATACACCATTCCGTTCATCAAGCACCCCCTCTCACAGAAGTTTCCTGTGAATTTGTCAGCCTACTCGGAGAACTCCGAAAAATTTGCGGTCCTCCATCAAGAAGTTCTCGCCTTACTGGCAAAGAGGGCCATAGAGTTAGTGGACTCTCCGCAGGAACCAGGATTTTACAATCGCCTTTTCCTGGTAAAGAAGGCCACGGGGGGTTGGAGACCGGTGTTGGACGTCAGTGCCCTGAACGTCTTTGTCCTGAAGACGAAGTTTTCTATGGAAACGACCCAATCGGTATTAGCAGCTCTTCATCCTGGAGATTGGATGGTTTCCATAGACCTTCGGGACGCTTATTTTCATATTCCGATTCATTCGGAATCGAGAAGATTCCTGAGATTCGTGTTCCAGGGCCGCATTTATCAGTTCAGGGCCTCTGCTTCGGCTGTCGACAGCTCCACAAGTGTTCACCAGAGTTCTGTCGTCAGTAGCAAAGTGGCTTCATTCTAGACGGGATACGAATATCCATGTATCTTAGACGATTGGCTTCTCAGGGCAAGGTCCAGACAGAAGTGTGTGGAGGACCTACAAAAGACTTTAAGGATGACGGAAAGCCTAGGTTTGTTAGTAAACAAAGAAAAGTCATGTCTCACTCCTTCTCAGGAGATAGTTTATTTAGGAGTGAGACTGAATTCAGTTCTTTTTCAGGCTTTTCCGTCTCGCCAAAGGATCGACTCTTGCCTGAACAAAATAGACGAATTTCTCGTCAGACAAACTTGCTCGGCGAATCAGTGGATGACCGCCTTTTAGGAAACTTGGCTTCAATAGAGCAATTTGTAAGTCTGGGCAGGCTCAACATGAGACCACTTCAATTTTACTTGAAGCAGAAGTGGCAAAGGAAGAAGTTCCCAGACTCCTTCGTGTTCCCCATCTCGGAAGGAATCAAACAGGACCTACTTTGGTGGAAATCAGAAGGAAGGCTAGAGGAAGGCTTGTCTCTAAGCCAGTTGAGCCCCAACCTTTATCTTTTGTCAGACGCATCGGACAAAGGGTGGGGAGCTACTCTGGGGAGAAAGGAAGTGTCGGGTCTTTTGGCAGATTCATCAGAAAAGCTGGCACATAAATCTAAAAGAGTTGAAGGCGATTCATTTGCTCTAATGCACTTCAAGACAGAGGTAAGAGGGAAAGTAGTGCTGGTTCAAGCAGACAACACCAGGCTCTCTCTTACATCAAAAAACAGGGGGGGACACACTCGTTCTCTCTGTGCGAGGCGGCGAGAGACCTACTCATTTTGGGCGAAGAGAACAAGGTTTGTCTTGAGCACAAGATTTATTCAAGGCTCGAAGAATGTAAAGGCAGACATTCTCAGCAGGAGAGGACAAGTCCTCTCCACAGAGTGGACGTTACATCCTCAAATATGCAAGAAGCTTTGGGGGATTTGGGGATGTCCTCAGTTGGATCTCTTCGCCACACAAACAAGACAGCTCGTCTACCACTGTATTGCTCCCCAGTTCCAGACGAGGAGGCGTTTACAGTGGATGCCATGCTTCTGGACTGGTCAAATCTGGATCTGTATGCCTTTCCACCTTTCAAAAATGCTAAGATTAGTTCTGGCAAAGTTCAGAGGTCATCAGAACGTCAGGATGACTCTGATAGCCCACTTTGGCCGGCCAGGGAATGGTTTCCGGATCTACTACTGCTGTTGACGGACTTTCCGAGAGAGTTACCGTTAAGGAAGGATCTACTCAGACAGCCCCACTTTCTGAGGTTCCATCACAACTTGTCCGCTCTTCGACTAGTCGCCTTCAGACTGTCGAGCATCTCCTCAGAAAGAGAGGATTTTCAAAGAGAGCTTCAAGGGCTATTGCTAGACCCAGAAGAGAATCCTCTGATCAAGTGTACCAAGCTAAGTGGGTCCAATTCAGAGCTTGGTGCAAAGAAGAAGGAATTCGTCTTCTAAGACCTCTATAGCTCAGTTAGCTAACTTCCTTCTTTTTCTTCGTGAGAAGAAGAAGCTTTCTACCCAGACGATTAGGGGTTATAGCTATGTTGTCTTCTGTGTTCAGACATCGAGGATTAGACATTTCTAATAATCAAGACCTCTCAGACCTGATTCGTTCCTTTGATACGACCAAGACAAAGGAGTCAAGAACAGTAGCTTGGAACCTGGATGTAGTTCTTAAATGGCTGATGTCAGATAGATTCGAAACCGATCTCCTCTAGTTCTTTTAGAGATCTGACCAGGAAGACCCTTTTTCTTTGTGCTTTAGCATCAGCTAGAAGAATCAGTGAGCTGCATGCTATTGATAAGAGAGTTGGATTCGCTAAGGGCAATGCCATTTGCTCATCAATGCTGGGGTTTTGCTAAGAATGAAAATCCTCACGTCTTGGCCTCGTTCTTTTCTCTATAAAGAACATTTCGGAGTTAGTGGAGCCTAATGAGCCTGAATGTCTTACTCTGTCCAGTGAGAGCACTTAGACATTATGCAAACAAAGGACCAAAGGTATAAGAGGTAAGAGTGATAACCTGTGGTGTTCAGTGAAAGATCCTTCTCGTCCTCTTTCTAAAAATGCGCTCTCCTTCTTTTTAAGGAGTTTGATTTCTGAGGACACGGACAATGTCAGGACTCAGATATCAAAGTGTTTAAAGTCAAAGCTCATGAAATTAGAGCAGTGTCTATGTCTATGGCCTTAGACGTAATCTGTCTTTGAAAGACATTATTAAATCTACATATTGGAGAAGCAATTCTGTCTTCGCATCTCATTATCTGACAGATTTGCAAACCACATATGAAAATTGCATTACATTGGGGCCATTTCATTGTGACTGACACGGTATTGGGTGAGGGAGAGAAGGATGTATCCCATCCTCACTAAACTTTTCTCCTTGATTATGTTTTTTGTATTTTTAAGGTTGTCTGAAGATACAGGGAGTTTTTGAGTATCTTTTCAGTCTTTTAATGTCTGGTGTATTTCTTAAACGGTTTTGTGGTGGATCCTCGTTTTTCCATTGTATTTTGTGGTGATTTGTATGCGCCCTGAGCAGGGGCATTATAGTCTTGTCCGTTACGGTCACGTCCTCAACGGCAAGTACTTATTATTGTGTCCGACGCACGGATCCATATATCCTGTCGGTACAATAAAGGCCAGCAGACTACAGAGGCAGTAACACTGAGTCAGCGGTCTTTAAAGGTAAGGAACCTATATCTTCGGATAATTCCAACAGTTATTTTAGCTGCCATTGTCCCACCACCTAAATGTGTCAATCAGCTATATGTAACCACCCGGGTAAGTTATATAAGAAAATGACATTTTTATAATAATATAAAGTTTCACTTATACTTACCGGTGGTTACATAACGAAGCCCGCCTCCTCCCCCTCATATGGACAGGTAGGCATGAAACTTCTGATTTATTGTTGGAATGGTTCCCGGTACCCGGTAGAGGCGGGAGTAGAGGATCACCTGTCAAACATTAGCGCTACCGCGAATTTCAAATTCTGCCGTGACGTCAGGAGACGACAGCTATATGTAACCACCGGGTAAGTATAAGTGAAACTTTATATTATTATAAAAATGTCATTTTTCAACTTCTTGTGGAATTTAGGGAGAATTTTTTACAGTTTTTTTTTTGTATGGGTGAGAAATTGTAGGTCTAATGCAATTCAGCTAGCGCCAAAGGGATGCTACTAAGTGTATTGTGTACCATGTATGGTCTGCTTAATAAGGAACATTTAAGCTGTACCCCTAATTTGTGGTATGCTGTACTCCAGTGGGAGAGACAGACCTTATTTTCCTAGATTCACCAGTGCTTGGGAGAGACAGACCTTATTTTCCTAGATTCACCAGTGCTTTTATTTTCTTTGAATCTTGGTTAGTTTACCTAATGTAGTATCCCTTAAGTGACAGGTGCATTGTTGTCTGCCTTTTAGTTTTTAAAGTGGGGCTGTGTCCTATCATCATAGGACATCTCTGATGAGTAGCATACTGATCTTAGGTCATCATAGGACATCTCTGATGAGTAGCATACTGATCTTAGGTCATCATAGGGGATCTCCTCTTAGGATGTCTCCTCTGTTGGAAATGCATGTTCCTTTGGCAGTGCGAAGACATCTCTGTTTACAGTGCAATTCCTTTGACAGTGCACAAATTAACAGTAGGATGTTTAGAACATATCTGCGTAGAGCATATTATCATAAGACATCCCCTTGGGTTATCCTGTTGTCTCCTCTGTATACGTTCTTGGAAAAGACCCATGTTAGACCTCTTTGCTGCACGGCTCAGCAGGAAGTTAGAGGTCTGCTGTTTAATGGTCCTAGATCCATTCAAGGGGGGGGCAGAAGACTCCCTTCTGCATACTGAGAACAACCTGGAAGCTCACGCATTTCCTCTGTTCTGCCTGTTCCATCATATCCTAAACGGAGTAATGGGTTCCAAAGTGTTAGGATGACCCTAGTAGCTCCTTGTGGCCCCAAACGGTGGTTCCAGGGTCTTTTTCTCTCTCTCAGCAGTGCCGAGAGATTTATTCCATCTTAACACAACCTTCTCCGCCAACCTTGTGGAGAAATACCACCAGTCATTACGATCTTTATCTCTTTATGTCTGGAGTCTGTCCAGTATCTCTTCGAGCAAGAGATCTTCTTGCTGAGCAGTGACTCAGATGTAAGGCTACTTCGAGGTTCTTTGTCAGCCATGTACCAGAGGAGCCATCTGCTGTGATTGGTGTCATCGAAAGGATTTCTGTGAGGAAATTCTTTCTGTTTATATTGGCAAGGACTATAGGGCTGCCTTTTGATTAGGTCTTCATCTGAAGATGTGGACATTACTTTGCCCTGGGAATTCTCTATGTGGTTCAAGATCTTTGAGCAGTCTTGTTCATCTAGGGAACTCAGATCTCCTACGTGGGACCTTACTCTGGTTCTTAGTAGTCTCACACAAACTCCACTCGAGCCTGTGCATCAGTTGTCTTGCAGGAAACTGACTTTGGAAACATTTTTCCTTCTGACCTGGACGGAAGAGTTGGAGAGCTCCATGGTCAAGATTATGATGCAAACTCATAAGGGGTTGGGGTCAGTAGCTTTCCAATTTGTCCTGGCATTCATGGCTAAGACCCAGATTTCATCGGTTCACGATGAGAGATTTGCTTCCTTTTCCGTTCCTTACAGCATGAAGTTTATCAGCAACCTTGAAGAGTTACTGCTTTGCCCCATCAGAGCACTGTGTTGTTATGTAAAGGACTTATCACCTAGAGCCTAGGTGTTGTAGACTTTGTTAATATGGGCCAGGCCAAGGAAGAGGTGTCCTAGAATACCCTTTCGTTTATCTATGAGGTGATTTGAGGCCAAAACCTTACCGCCTCGTCAAGTTCTGTCACCAGTTTCTGTCCATGCAGGAGCCAGCACCATGACATCAGAGCAATAAATTCCTACTGGCATTTAAGAAGAACTTATCTGTTCATAGAATTTCAAATGATGGTTCCTGACTGCATCAAACTGCTTTCACTTTCTTCTACCTGAAGGATCTTGCCCACAGATCCTTGGACACTTTTTCTTGAGTCCATTGTTGGCTGGTCAACAAGTGTAACTCATTCAGTGCTCGTGGTGGGACAGTTTGTATCTTGTCTAAGATGATTGTGTGGAGTAGGGAATGAGTGAGATGTCTGGTCTCGTTTCTTTCCATTTTCACCTTTCTTCAATACCTATGGGCGGTTTGAAGAATAGACACATCATATGCTGGAACTGGCTTGATGCAGGTGAGTATTGCAGCCATACTGTTACTGCACTTTTCATGCTCCATACAACATGCAAATCTGCTTCTCAGTAGCTTCAACTCTCCTCTCTCCAGCAAAGGGAGTGAGGGCGGGTGACAACCCCGTTTCTTGTGACTAACATGGTTTATTGCTTAAACAGATATAGTTCTTTACGATTTTGTATGTAAGTGAATCTGGACATGTTTCGTTGTATTTAAACCCAGTGGCCTTGGTGTTAGATATCCACATATCTAACATCTCAAAGGCTTAGTTCCTCTTCTTTAGAATTCTCATTTCTAAGAAAATGATTAGGTGTGCCAAACCTCCAGCCAGTTCAGGATTCTCATACCTCCCTCCAAGTGGGAGTCTATCGTATTGTTAAGACCAAAGGTTTGTTCTGCATATAAACAAAAGAAATTTTTTTTTATTAATTTTGTTTTTCATATCTAACAAACCTGAGGTCTTAACATTTACTACCCACATCTAGCCACCCCTCTTATGTTTCATCCTGGATTGGAAGAAAGACTGATGCGTCACTAGGTTCAAATGTGGTCTCTGACTCGGTTCCACCTCAACTATATTGGAAGCTAGATGCCACAGATTCTTGCATTTACATTTTTTTTTTGTTTTTAACTGGTTTCCAGCTGGCACCAGAAGATTTATCCTACTGTTAAGACCTCAGGTTTGTTAGCTATGAAAAATACAAATTGATTAAAAATTTGTCATATTGCAGAAACAAATCCACAGTCATTATATGTAGTACATATATTTAAAGATAAATCTGTACTGCAAGCTTTTGGGAAACTGTTCGGTTCTCACTTTTATCTTTAAAAATATGTACTTATAAATATTGTATAAAATGCAGTAGGTGTTCATATATTTTTCTCTGTGGTTACTTTGATATAACCACTGTCTTCTATATAAGTTTGCTGATTTAAGGTGCCATGGCCCAATTGACTTGTTGTCTTTACCCTTTTTTATATATTCTTTTTTTTTAATTTGTATTCTGTAGTAGTAATAGGAGAGAAAGGCAATCACTTGCACTATTCAGACTCCGAGTTTAAACAAAATTCAACTGTTTTTGTGCTTATATCTGATATTTTATTTTTCAGTTAATCACAATTCCAGTAAATTAATTTTTGACAGATGCTCGCTGCCATTTATGTTTGGTATTTTTTTTATTTATTTCACATTAAATTTCTGAGTCCTAAAATTCTTTGCTTTCATAAATGAATGTTATACTGGGGTGCGTCACCTGTCACTAAATTTTGCATTTCTCCTTCAGCCTGGCATAAATTTA